>NC_056727.1:344035133-344215133 GCF_019279795.1 Protopterus annectens
AGCTTACTAGACAATGCAGTTTAATGAACTTTTTATGCAAATTATTAGTGGGATACAGTTGTCAAGAACAGAGGAATGAAGGAGCTCAGATGTGAAGGTAGGTAGCTGTATAAGAACAAGCAATGACTGGCCAGTACAGTCTATAAATAATTAAGCAGGTGAGGTTGCTGTTTTCCACAGAAATATACTAGATCTGTCCACTCACCATGATACTGTACCCACTTTCAACAATGCTGAACTTCTCAAAAACATTACTATAGAACAAAAATTGCAAGCTATAGAAAATATGATAAAACAAATTCCTTTTAAAAACTTGATTTTATACTCAACTTATGATAAATAACAATGCATATCTTACTCCTATGAAACTAAAAAAATACTACCCAAGTTCATCACCATACTGTCCATCAGAAATTGAAATTGTGTTACATATGTTCTGGAGCTGTAAACATGCAAACTGTGGTGTTCGTTAAAAGTGAAGCTAGAAAAAACGGGATATGAAAAATCAGCACTCTCATGGGAATTTGCTGTTCACAATATAGCTCCACAAAATTTAGCCAACTTGAGTAAACATGTAATGATTACTGTATTTGCTTTAATCAAGTTATATATAACTCAAAACTGGCTTGACCAAACCAAACTATCCTGGTGCGGCTTCAAAAATATGGCACTAAAATATATATATTTGTATAAATTAGTTGCAAAAGATAAAAGTAATCTCTCCTATCTACATAAGTACTGGAGCCTCCTTTTTAATAATATAAAAAAAGATTAAGTTATGAAGAAGTGTGTTAAAAGTAGAAAATAAAAGTATGAGCCATTTTACTAATACCAAAATCTTAAAAATATAAATAAATAGAAATTAAATCAAGGCCAAATAAAATGTTAAAATCTCCTTCCTGTTTCTCCCTTACAAAAGTTGAATATATATATAAATGGTGACACTATGTTGTAAATAGCTGTAAATAGTTTTGTTGTTATAAAAAATGAACCAAAACAGCAAACCAACAATTAAAAATTCAGAAATTCTTTCACCCGCTTGCGATCTTTCACCGATTACCCGCGGGTTTCAGAGTTCAGTAATAAATTTATTCGCTGATTATCTGCGGCTCTACCTCTTTCCACTCATAAACATTCATCGGAGAGCCGGTGAAAGCGCTTAGAGTTGTTGAATTAAATGAATTTAACTTAATTTTTTTTGTTTTGTTTGCTGTTTTGGTTCGTTTTGGTGTGAACATTAAACTTCTTGGATGCCCAGGATATCGCTTAGTTTTGTTGTTATGCTTTATAATATATACTTGCACATATATATATATATATATATATATATATATATATATATATATATATATATATATATATATATATATATACAAACACCTCTTATAGTTCTTTTCTTTTTAAAAAAAATTGCATTCCCTTGCAATTGAATTATACATGTAGAATCATATAGTTAGTCCCCGGGATTCATGAAGGTTGCGCCAGGCGCCGGAGTAGTGTCGGTGATCTAGTGCCAAATATGGCCACCGAGTGATTCAGGTACGAGCAGTTTCCACGTGCACTACCAGCATACACCAGAGCTGTGCAGCTCTCAGCGTATGTATGCTAATTACCCCATGCGCAACAGTGTGACGTATGAAGGTATATAGTGATTCATGAGGTGGTGCAGGCGTAGCGTAAGCATGAAGAAATGTAAACCAAAAAAAAAAAAATGGTTTACATTTTGTCAAACATAAAATCGGAGCCATGAAAGCAGACCAAACTTACATATTATAATGTTAATATATGCCAATGGCTAAATATATAGCCAATGGCATAAAAAAACATGCACAACATATAAAAATTAACATTTAATGTCATGGCCACACTAACGCAAAGTAAAACCACAGTGCATCTGTGCAAACGGGATCACAAGGAAAATATATTCAGATGTCATAAAACTGCAATGTAACACAATTCATGATATCCCCATAATAGTCAATGGCACGCATGCTACACCACAACCATGGTGCAAGGGTAGCTAAGGGTCTGTGACAGTGTTCCGTGTGTTAACTAGGAATTAGTAGTCAATGCTATGCAAATGAGTCAAGTAATACTGAGAGCACACAAGGTAACTGAAAGTTCATGTGAACGTGGATGAAAACGCGCATGAAACCTGGTAAACAGCTGTGCGTGGCGCGCACCACAGCTGACACAGGAAAGATACGGGAAGACAATAAGGAAATGCTGCAGCATGGTAATTGGAGTATAAATGAGTAATGAACACCTAGAAACTCACAGTGGGCCATAGACAACAGCTAACAAGGCTGCTAGCCATCTACCTGCAGAACAGGAAAGGGGAGGTGCCATACAGCAAAGAAAAGAGAACTGTCACAGCAGAACAAAGCAAACTTGCAGTAGATCAGCTACATAACACATTTCCCAACACAATCCTGGGTTGTGAAAGTACAAAACAAGAAAGCCGGCAGCTGGAGGCATGCCTGACAATGGGAGGGGAATCAGGTTGAAAATTAAAGTAAAGGGCAATAGATGAATCATGGCAGCCAAGTGTAAGTCAACACCAAAGGCCCCACAATAGCAGTACCTGCTGTAAAACCCATAATTAAGATACCCTGCAGCTGGAATTGCACATACACACCCAATTACACCAGCAGCATCCATTGCACAATAGTATAAGGTGTGAAAGCCCCCCCACACACACTCACACACACACACACACATACTTGTGTATTCCCAGACACTCTGCACCATTGGTGTATACAGATGGGAAACTTTTAATATGTACATGTTAGGGGCTGCCATAGCTTTGATTCACCAGCATGTGTTGGAGACTGACGGTGGTGTGGAGGATGATGCTGACAACCATCTCAGGCACTGGAGGAGGAGAAGAGTGTTCAGACCCAGGGTAACCTACCAGGGGCTACATGATCTGGAGATAGTAGAGCGTTACAGGGTGGACAGGGACATCATACAACAACTTGTTGAGCTGTGCTGGCCACACCTCAGAGCCAGAAGTAACAGGGGAACTCATCCCAGTGGACACGAAGGTATGTGTAAGCTTGAGAATACTAGCCACAGGTACCTTCCAAAGGCTAACTGGGGATATCATGGGGATCTCATAGGCATCAGCATCCAGGATACTCCACCAGTTCCTGGATGCCATGTTACCAAATGCCAATGAGCACATATACTTCCCCGAATGCAGGAGGAGTTGGCCAGCAATATGCGTCTCTTCCACCATGTGGCAGACTACCCGGAGGTACTGGGTACAATAAACTGCATGCACATACACATCAAGTCACCACCCAGTGAGCAGGGTAGGCGCTACATAAACCGCAAGGGATACCCCTCCGTCAACTGCTAGGTCATGTGCAATGCCCAGGGCATTATCATGGATGTGTGTGCTGGCAGCCCTGGAAGCTATCACGACTCCCTCATTTGGCATGCCTCACAGCTGTATCAGGTATTTGCCAGGGGGGACATCCCATATGGCCACCTGGTGGGGGATGCTGGTTATGCACTGGAACCGTGGATGATGACTCCCATCAGAAATGCACACACAGCCACGCAAGAACGCCATAATGAAGCACACGCAGAAACCAAAATCATCATAGAGTGCATGTTTGGGATGCTGAAATTAGAGTTCCGTTGCTTGGACATATCTGGTGGATCCTACCAGTACTCTCCAGGCACATGTACATCTTCATAGTATGTGCCATGCTACACAATATGATCCTGCAGAAACAGCTGCAGCAGGGACAGAATGGTGAAGGCCCTCACAGCCCACCACCATTGCCAAGAGACCCACAGGCACAGAGGGACTCAGACCAAGAACACCCTGTGCTAGCCCCAGTAGGCAGACGGAGGCATGCCCAGTATGCCCATGCCTTGGCAAAGAGGGAACATATAGCACACACATTGACAGTGTAGGCACTCATGGACTGACACCCTTCTCCACCTGCACACACAGCAAACATGGATGGCACACACACTCACATGATCACCTGTAAATTGGCATGTATAGGTGGTCTACTGTGTGCATCCTACATAGGTAGCCCTCAACTATTGTACATGCAGCCGCCATTGGCACAAGGTAAGTCAATACCTGAACAGTAAATTAAGCAATCAGCATGTGTCCATACTGTATGTAGAGGTTCATAGATACATAGGTAGGTACATGGCCAACTGCCAAGGCCACTCATAAGAATAGGCAAAAAGTGTCTGCTGTTGCCACCCCATCGATTAACTAACTGTCCCTCTGTGGAGCAGAGCCAATTGCGGGATCCCTGGGGTGTATCCACTGTTCCTCACCCACTCTGCAAGGATTCCCTGGAGTGTTAGTGAGGAGTTTTGTATAATGTAATCAGGGATGTAGTTCCAAATAATGGGGAGTATCCATGACAGGAATCTTCTCAGATGTTTACATGTTACATGGTATATCTTAAACACAGCTTGCATATATAGGTAGTTCTCCACAGAATAATGAACATGTGGAACACACAACCACTGAAATGTGCGTTAATCACACTTGCACTACCAGTGCCTGCTCTGAGAGGTAAGATATCACTGCCAGGATTAGAACACGCAACCATGTACACAATCTTCACAATATCATACCACTAAGCTACCTGAGATGTACCAATGGCAGTCGTGTATACTGACAGGATAAAACACAAAAGGTAGGAATGTGTTGAAACAGGACAAACCGGCATGTACCCAGTGAAAGGTGTATGTTTTATATATATATATATATATATATATATATATATATATATGCCAATATATATATATAATATATATATATATATATATATATATATATATATATATATATATATATATATATATATATATATATCATATATATATAGAGAGAGAGATATGTCGATATATGGGGATATACATATATATGTAGATATATAGATAGGTTAACAATATCTACATAACCATGGAGGTACATATAAATGGGATACCTACCACATACCAACTGCTTTACATACCGACGCGTGTAATCCTGAGGCTTAAGGACCGAAAGAACACAGTACCGAAACACCAGATGCGCAAGGTGTAAAATCATGATGTTAAGGGACAGTTAGTCAGTGCTTCTGGTGATGTGGTTCAGGTAGGTTACTGTGTGTAAGTGTGTTTCTTAGGGCTGTAGTGTGTGTAAGTGTGTGTTCTGGGTGTGGAGTGTGTTCTTGGGGGACTGTAATGTGTGGGTGTGGGTTAGCTTTGTGCATCTGTTTTCGAGATCTAGGAGGTAGAATATTAAAGTGGGGGGTGTGAGGGGCACAGACACCTACATGGGGGGTGTAGGGGGGCTTGGCCACCTGCTCATACGTAGTGTAGGATGGTTTGTTTGGATGTGGTGGGTAGCAGTGTGTCTGTGTGTGTGTGTGTTCCATGTTCGCGTTACTTTCGCAAGTTGCTGTCGCTGTCAGTAATGTGGGGTATGGGAGTCTGGGCCCAGTACTGTGTGCGTCAGAACTGTGTGGTTTCGGGATTCCATAGGTATCCCGTATACAGCGGTTGAAGTGTTCATATATGTGTATAACATGGACCATAGCAATCACACATTCTACCACTACCAACCTTTATGAACAAAGGATATGGAGAGTATATGCCTTTACACTATCACAAATATGTGCTATGGACATGAGCCAGTGATAGTGTTACCACCTGCCCCACTTTGGAAGGGACAGTCCCTTTTTGGGCAGTTGTGTCCTGACCAAATATATTAAACGTGGCAAATGTCCTGGGATTGTAGGACATAATTAGGTCCCATATGTAATGTAATAGTTGCATACAATAGTTCTTTCTGTATCTAAAATACCTACATGTTACAAGAAACAGGATAAGCAACTAAACTGCTACAAGAATAAGCTTATATTTTAGGCAAGAAAGAAAAATTCTATCCCTTGTACTGACCATGGATTTATGTTGGTCTGTAAATTCTGATGTGTGTCCCGAAAATGTCCCACTATGGCCATATGAAAAGTGGCAACCCTAGCCAAAGAGGGTCAGTCAGCAACACAGCTACAATGACTGCAAATACCTATGACAGAAATACACAGCTTTAATGTATCAACACTTTATTACATTCTGATGTATTTCCAAAGGGATTCAAGGACTAATGTCACCTGCATGCTATACAGGAACCACATAACAGTGCCTTAATGAATCAGCCTGCAATTACCATAGTATTAGTCCACTAAAGGATAGGTGTTCAAATAGGGAAGGAACCCTCACGCACATATCGATTATGTATAAAAGCAGTTCCTACACACCTGCATCTGCTATGCACATGCACCAACATCACCCCCACACCCAAACAAATTACAATACAAACTGTAATAACATCACAAATCATTCACTCACTGTACGACATCTGCAGAAGCCTTAACATACCTTGTCAGAGACACACTAACATGGCCCTATGTGAAATAGTTGCTGATATACAGTGGAATAGCTGCTGATGTTACAAGGTTTGTTTGCACTAATCCCGTTTCAGAGCATTGTGTGTACACTGGGATGTGTTAGCAATTACTGAGTAACAGCACAATATGCTACACTTGTACACCAAATCAAGGATGTCTGATGAGCACACTGTAAACCACATAGTTCATGCATAGCCATACAGCCTTGAGTTGCCCAAACATCCTTGCCAGACTTAAACATCTGCAGAAGTATCAGGTACAAACAAACCTTGCATAAGTAGCAATGTTCTGAAATATAACAGCTGTACTCACATGTAGAACAAAATCATCTAGCCATTACACACAATCCACGGGAGTCATGAAGCTAATATATCTCTGTCTGTCTCCATATAGCTGTTGAAATATATGACAAACAACACATCCAGGCCGTATTCCTTGAAAGTAAGGCAAACGGACAATACCCAAAAGGAGTACTCAGTTATATACTACTGTTGCCATGGTATCGGCTAATGGAGTAGCTGCACCTCTGATGTGCATCTAATTAACTACTTTGGAACACCAATTGGTGGTCAGGATACCACATGTTACTGATACTTAACTAGAAAAGGATGGGTTATCACACATTCAAACCATCTGTATATACCAGCAGAACATTACAAAGAAGATTGAAATACAAACTGAAAAGGATTGAATCAACAGTTAACGACACCTTGCGTTACTAATAAGATATGTAGAACAGTCAGTATGTCTGTGTATTTAGTACCTTTTCTGTAGTATTTAAAGTGAATGCAATCCATATTGTGGAAACAGTTATCTTGTAGTGATGTATTGTTGAGCATAGTAACGCTTGTAGTATTTGTGTTTACTGCTGTCACACGGCAAACACCAGATACACCACAAGGGATGCTATATAAGGGCTTTGAACAGAAATATTCCTCACTAGCCACTGTCAGTGGCAGGGCTGGTCCAACAAGTATGTGCTATAACAGGGGATAGTATATGTTGATATATATATGGTAGCCATATGTATGGGTGTATTACTGAGAATAACATGTCGAAGGTTGGGCCACTGTGCAATTATGATTTGCATTGTGGGATATTGTGCCAATAACTGTGTAATGTACAGTATTGTAGACAGATATGTATTACAAGTTACATAGCATTATTGTTATGTTAGGCAAGCATTAGTTATGTCTATTGGCATTTACAATACACAATTACAGGATACATATGTCTTTTAGTCACCCAACAGTTTATCAGCATGATAGCAAAGTAAAATGGAAGAGCTAGTTAGCTATCCATGCACATAACACATGTAATATGTGCATGAAGGGCTAGTTAGCTATCCATGCACATAAGACATGTAATATGTGCAAAGGTAGGTACTAGGCTGTCTTACCAAGGGTATTTATAAGCATAGCTAGAGTGTGCTGGCTTTCACCACCCCCATAGTTTAGTTCCCTGTGCTTCTGAATGGCAGAGTCATTAGTTCCCTGTGCCTCTGTCCAGCTGAGCCACTGTAGTGATCCCCAGGGTACATGTCTGTCTCCTATCCACATGTCAAGGTTTCCTTTGAAGAGAGCTAGTGAGGGCCCCTGCCTGATGTGCATTGGAATCCTGTTCCAAAGCATGGGGAGTGTCCGGGTCAAGAATCTATCCACCCAGCACGTCTTAGTCATTGTTGTGGTTAGGTGTATATCCCTAGAGCATGTGGCTCTCAGGGGCCTCTGTTTAAGTGGAGCATATCCAGCAATACTGGGTTGGACATGGGCCTTGTATGTCAAGCAGAGATCATCTGTGAGTATGCGATATGCAACGGAGTACAGCTGGAGTTTCTTAGGTTGGGCTGCATAGGTCATCTGTCGTGGTCAGTAATCCTCTTGGTGTGGTACTGTTGTGGTCTTCCAAGCTGTTGCAGTTGTCTTGTAAGGTATATCCCAAATGGGGTGTTGTATCCTTTAATGGGTCTAATAAGTCATGAGTAGAGAATCACAATGGCCTCCTTTGATCTGGATGTGAACCCATTAGAGATTAGGGGGCTATGTAGAAGGATATTCTAACCACCTTGTCATTATGGGTATCGAAGGAGAGATTGCTATCTACTGGGGTTCCCGGATCCCTTATTACCTTTTCTGTATGTAGGGGACTAGCACCTATGTGATAGTCCGTGGGTAATTAGTTATATCCATAAGGGATGACTATGCACTTTTAGGCATTCAGCTTGACGCCATGATATTGACACCAGGTATCCATCTCAGTGCGACCCTTCCAGAGGGTGTCTGTAACAGCTGGGGAAACAATTATGTCCCCTAGTTTGCAGTCGTCTGCAAACCTTTTCAGCCAAAGCCCTCCTGTGCTTGTTTGTATGTCAGAGAATTATATACCGAACATGAGGGATCCTAGGACTGAGCCCTGGGGGAAGCCACTTGTAACTGGTATACAGTTGGACCTAGGGTATGCAACTCCCAGTGTGTAAGTTCTGTCAGTGAGCCATTTTGCAAACCATCACATGACGTAGGGGTTAATGTTCAGGCAGATGGGTATGTTGATAATACCAGAAGGGGGAATGGTGTTGAAAGCCTATGAGAGATCTAGGTAGGCTGTGTGAACCTCCTTCTCATTTTCCTGAACCTCCTTACCCTCATCTAATGCCTTGGTAACTGTCTCTAAGAAGTCCACCAGGTTTAGGAGGCACAGTCGGCCCTTAACAATGCCAAACTGGGAGGGGTCATAGGTTTGGAGGTACCCAGTGTCTCTGTGACTGAGATTCATGATGTGCTCCATAGCCTTGCAGACCAGACTAGCCAGGCCTATAGGGCAATAGGTCCCGTGGTCCGTTGTGGCGCCACCTTTGTGGAGTGGGATAACTGTTGCTGTGTACCATTCAGGGGGCACTAAGCCCGATGTGAAGCTATTATTGAACATGGTGCATAGGTGGGGAGCCAGTACGTTCTGAAGTTCATGTAAAACATAGCCTGGGATGTTGTCCAGTCCCATGGATGCTGTAATATTGGCTTTTGAGCGTGCAGCTTAGAGAGGGAGGAGAGAAAGGTAGCACTGAACCTATCTGCCAGGATGTTGCCAATATCAGTTGGTTCTGTAATGTTCATGCCTTTGTGCTGTAACTCAGAGCAGATCTGGTTGTTGACATCGATATATGTGGCATAGCTATAGAATGCTTTGTGGTTGTTGGAATTAGTGGTGGTTTTGTTTTCGTAGCTAGCTTTGGAGGATCTTATAAGGGATCTCACCTTCTTACTGAGGCTGACCAGGGAGCTCCTCCACGCATGGGATTGTACTCTCATTTCCAACAGTGTCTTCCTTCTGTAGTACAGTATGTTTATGGCAGGGGACCACCAGATTGGTTTCCTTAATTAGGAGTATAGCGTCTTGGGTCTGTTTGGGATAGCACAATCCATGCACTCGTGTAAGTGCTTATAGAGTGCATTTGTGTAGGATTCAGCAGTTGTAACAGTATTGTCCATCTGCATGGGTGTCATGACATTCACCACATCTGTCTTAAGAAGCATGAAGTTGGCTTTGTAGACATATTAAACTGTGGTTCCTTTAATGGGTGGTGGGGGTGGGATGTGGATATCAACGGTGTTCAGCTCATGGTCGGATCGGACCAACAAGGAGTTGACTTCACGTGTGGAGCACCGGTCACTCATGTTGGTAATACCTAGGTCTAGGATATTGTTGCCCCTGGTAGGTGTGTGGATATGTTGATTCAGGGCATTGGTGTTTATGAATTCCAGAAAGTGTTTAGCTCATTAGAGTTGGTACACAAGTAGTTTTCCCAGTTAATGGTGGGGTAGATTCAGTGAGACTATGTGATGAGTGTGGTATGGTGCGAATGTTTACCTTCTCCACATGACTGTCAGGGTCAGGCTTGGTTGGAGAGAGCTTTACCTCCATTTTGGCTAGATGAGTGCATCTCTCACAGGTTGTAGTGTTAGGTGGTAGGTGGAGAGACTTGTCTGTGCACATGAGGCAATGTGTACATTGCCTCAAGATGTCCAGATTCATCAGATAGACAGGTGAGAACACTGGCAGTTGACTCTTGGACATGCCTGAATATAGAACTACATTACCCTAGATAAGTGAGGAAATGGAGTACAAGAGCTATTTTACTCTAAGCAAGTGAGAAAAGTATTTACAAAACCTATTTACCTCTAGGTAATGAGGAAGATTGAGTGCTATAGTAATTATTAGCTTACGTAGTGCTTACAAGTTCTGAACAAGTGCTGAGCATGAATAAGCAATCCAGATAGGGTCTTGGATAACATAAACACCCCCCCCGGACAGGTACACAAACATATATCTATGTACACCAAAGGGCCCCTGTACCCACAACTATGCAGGTACAAGCTGCACTCAGGCTGCATGGGACCTGCCCACATCACAGGTTATATCATACACATATGGCAAAACAAGATGCTCTCCACGTACACATCATGTAAAACATAGCTCCATGTCAGGCTTTGTACACACTGAATGGTGCACACCAACAGGTATCACAACCCACAAAGGGGGAGACACCACTGATAATGGGAAGTACTGCACTATTACCCTGCTGATTCTGGTCTGGAAGGCCATGAACCTTGATCAAATAATTGATGTCAGCAGTAAAGATGTAGATGACAGTAAGGTTGATGTCACACTGCATATCATAACCTTGCCAGGTCATAGGACATCATCACCCATACTGTGTATCACCTACACTTGGTATACTAGATATACAGTCCTATGTCACAGGAGTGTTTTGCAATGGGACTGCTGGCAGAACCAACAGTACAGAAGATGTCTGAATCATACATGCTCATCACACCAGTGGCAGCTACAGTATGTCAGGGTTAATGAATTTTATTCCCCCTCATTGTAGTCCATATCTCACAGACAAACAGAAGGCATCTTCCTATTGAAGTATGCGAATGACTATGATCTAGGAGCAATAGCCCACTCAGGAGTGTTGTGGACAACATACAGAAGGGGCTTTGTGAGTGAGGTGTGTGTGACATATGGCCACAATCTGACAGCTACATATTGCATTGTCACCCCTATGTTAATAACCATGTGCCCATGAACTACCACCTAGGCAGCATTCAACATAATGGACACTTGTGTGTAAGGGATGCAGCTGGGCAGTTGTCTTTCCTGTGATAGCTACGTCACCACACCTGTCAGGTAGTCATATGTGGCAAACCTAATAATGAAAGGGTGCCAACCATGAATTTAGAGATCATTGTCCAGCCATGCACAACACTCAAGTGACCCATATCAGATCACATATTTCCTTTAAGGGGTATTGGTCATGTGCAGATGGCCTACACCAGCCTTCCCATTCCCCATCTCCACTATGTAGCATGATGCGTACCCTGAATAAATCCATGTCCAACCCAGTGATGTTGGACATGCCATACGTACACATTCTGATCTCGAACACATACTTCATGGACATCCACCTTCCACATGCTGGACAGATCCTTTTCCCATACACTTTACATAGTCCTGCCATACTATGCATTCCTGTCCATCAAAGCTGCACATCGCTCCCCTCTCAGACATGGCGTGATGACCACATGGTAAATGTATCATTAACCCTGTGGATCAGTAATGTGGCACTGCTCCACCTGGCCCCATAGACCCGGCTGTCAGCTACTGCCAGGTAACCTTTCATTCTAGATTCATACATGGCCCATGGTATATAGCCCACTAGTAGACTTTGACTGTACATGCTATAGTTGATATCCATCCCTGCAAATACCATCTGGCTAGCCAGTGTCCCATGCGTATCACATGTGCAACACAGGTGATACATGGCAGGATGTTGAATTGCTGTACAGTGCCATGTAGATGTATATGGCAGAACACATACATGTAAAAACCTTATGTGAGTAAGTCTGCAGGGTCACAGGTCATGTCTGTTAAGGCAATGTAAGTCCTTATATGTGACATATACACAGCATCAAGGTCAACTGCATTAATGTGGACACATCCATCCATGTGCTGACAGGTAGGAACATCAGTACAGGAAAACAGACATGCCCACATCAAGACAACATCCACATGAAGTATGAGCAATGTAATCAGGTGACACACACACATATATGATGATAATATCCACTCACCATTGAGTGTCACATGTGTGTGACACAAACATGTCAGTGTCATGTAGGTTTGCAAATACAACTATTTAAACGTAATAAATGCGATACACATGTATGCTCAGCTGTAGCTCTGTATGTCTCTGTGCATTATTATGACCTGTCTCCATCATTATGTCTTCCAGGTATGCCGTGTGCAAAGCTACCCCCTTTTACCCGCTTGGAGGAGGATGAGGCCCTCATCCCATACTTACTTGACAATCATGCTATCCTGTTCAGCCATGTGCCACAAGATGCGCAGCAGCGGGATGCCCTGTGGATGGAACTTCACAGGAGGGCTAATGATGTGGGTGGCCACAACTGCACATGCCAGCAGGTACACAGACACTGTACAGACCTCATTAGATGGGTGAAACAGCGTTACCAATGCAATCGCCAGGGAACAAGGTGCAACAGGCAGTGGACCACCAACCCAGCCCCCACTCACATGTACCGAGGAGCTACTGGCCAACCTGGGGACACCTGCAGAACCACATCCACAAGCCTTAGCTGATATTTTGGAGGTGGGTGTCTCTCAACCACTGAGCCTGGAGTTGCGTGGTAAGTCAGTACTGCACATATAACAAATATATTCCATATAGTTGCATCTGTCACTGTACAATATGTAATGTAACATCATATGCAAGGCATGTATACACACATGCCGCATACTATAGTATGCTATTCTGTGTATGCACACATGTGCATACACCATAGTATAGTCTATTGTACTGGTGTATGTGTTATGCACATTGCACCCTGTAGCCATTATACAGGTGTGGATAATGCTCATACTGCTGTGTTACTCCTATTTAGGTACCTCTGGTGTTCCGCTGCGACAGCAGCCCATTGCAGGTGAGACTGTTATTATTTATCAGGAATCGTAATGCACAGAGCTATCTGCCATGTGGCCATTTACAGCATGTACACATATGTATGGTCCTGTCACAATATACAGGTCGGACCTGCAATACATTACAATGCCTACCCATGTGCAACACTTGCAAACTATGTGAATCATCTCACCAACATGAATCCTCACAAACTATCATTGCCAGATGTGTGGACAGCTGTGCATACAATGGTGGAAGTGCTGTTCACTGTAGGGACATGTACTACAGATCAGAGCTACACATGTGGGGAATACAAACAGTACTACACAGTGAGCTGGAGTATGGCCAGCCCACAGGATTCACTGATATGGATCATAGCCCTGCTATGAATGTCACACAATGTGATGTGCTATCTTGACATGTCCATGACATCTAGTGGCCTGGCTGCAACACTGTCTACCAAACCTGAAAACATATCCCACATGCCACCCTTTGTCTGCATAACCCTGCCGTCAGTGGAGCATATGACAAATATGGGTGTATGCCATATGGGACAACAGAGACATGTGAAATAGATGCCTGTCACAATAATTTGGCCAACACATGTACACACATGGCAATGGAGGATGGCCAGAGACATGGAGCAACACACACAGTAGACGTGATGTGCTTGTGTGTACACCCTGTCATACAATGGCTACACATGGTCCAACTATGGCCTTTGTGTAATAGTTACATTGTAGAAGTGGAACACTAGATATCCTACAGGCCTGTGCACATCTTGTGTAGGCGTAACATCAATCCACCACATAAGATGTGTTGAACATCTTGAGGGTGTCACGACATGACAGCAGTCACCTGTACATGATCCACATCAGCCCACAGATACAGTACATTCCCCTTGCTGGTGTCGGACATCAATGTCATACTTGCTCATTGTGTGTGTGTGTGTGTGTGTGTGTGTGTGTGTGTGTGTGTGTGTGTGTGTGTGTGTGTGTGTGGTACATAGATGTCATGTGAGACATGGTGTAATGATGTGTCCGCCATGTCTGGCCATAGTTGCCAGGCAGCAGTAATATGGTTGCAGATGTGCAGGGGTGTCATCTGTATACCCATCAGTGACCTGTGTCACAACTTCCACATTATGGTTTAGTGTGTATACACCTCAGTGATGTGGGTCACATTCCACAGTATATATGTATTGTATCTGAACACAGTCATGGCTATGAACTGTGTCTGTAACTCACACTGTATAGCAATAGAGACGCCTCATGATTCCCTGAAATGGCCATGCACATCAGCTAAATCTGCAGTATATCTGTAGGGCGGACAGACAACACTGCATTGGGACACCATTGCCCCACTGTATATTTGACAGGACACCATTGTGTTAAACATGTATGCATGTCATTGCACACGTCAGCAGATCACATGTCATACTACATGTGATCGTCAAGGTCATATGCCACACATCAGGCAGGTGTACTGTTAACCTGTGCTGGTCTACATGGTGTAACACAGGGATGTATGCTAACTACTATTATGATTGTGTAATTTGCATGCCGTCTGCTATGACATATGCATGCTGTTTTGTGCAACCCAGGGATGTATGATAACTACCACTATTATTGTCTGCACTGCATGCCATCTGCCGTATCACATGCATGTTGCATGCCTTTTGTCATATCACATTCGTGTGTGCCTGTGTGTGTGTCTATTGTATAGATTGTAATGTACAGTTCTTGTCTGCCCTCACAGGTGATGTAGGTGCATTGCCCTCCTGCGGTACATCTGATGTTAGTGTCCCCACAGACTCTAACAGTGATGATGAACGTATGAGTGAGTCACAAGCAGAGTTGTCAGGGGCTGAAACTGTGCCATTGGTTGCCATTCCAGCTATATGCCCCTCATTCCCGCACTCAGATCCCATGCCTGCACATACCCCATCACCAGTGGCCATAGAGGAAGGACAGTTGGTGCATGGTAGCTTGGAACAGGAAAGTGTGGGGGCTATGGAAGGTGTGCCTGCACACCATGGTGTCAGCCAACTGACTGGTTGTGCCCCACAAAGGCATGTGGCCAGTGCTGCTCGTAGGAGGACCTCTGGCCAACATGCTCCTGCAAGACAGAGCGCAGCAGCTGGTGTCACCAGACGCATGCTTCAGGCTGTAATGGTGGCACAGGCACATGCTGAATGGTGCAACAGAGAAGATCAGAGGCTACAGAGGGCTGCTCTCCATTCTTTAAACAACAACATCCAGGCAATGGTAAATGCTCAACAGCAGATTGCTGAAGCTTTGGATAGACGGTTGGGTGACATGGTTGGAGTCCTTGACCATGGCATGACAATCCGTGAGGGTGAGCTGTCTGTGTCGGAACATCTGGTAGGAGTGAGGCATCGGGCATGTGGATGTAGGCCTGCTACATCACCTGTTTCAGGTCTACGCATGAGCTACATCACATGTCCGCTCCCATAGTGGCGGTAGCAGCAGCAGTGCATCTGGTGCTGTTCTCTCCACACCACAACACAGCAGGCCAAGTGCACATGGCCCGGGATGGTCCCAACAGGGACACGGTTCCAGTGGACAAGTGACATCAGACATTACCCAATCTGCACCTCTGCCTGGTAGTGCCCGCGGCAACCCCTGGCAGGCACAGGTCACATGTCCATGACCAGACAACGTGAACTGTAAAACCTCACCTGTACCATCTGCAGCTGTCAATAACACCCCTGTGTAGGCCAAACACATGGCAGAACTGTATGCATATATACAAGCACACACTGGAAACATATGTAGGGCACCGCAACACATGCATAACATCCACACACGCCCAATTAGATCAAAGGCCCTAACCCACACACATGATGTCATCCAATGGTGCAACCTAGGCCTCTGACAAACATTATCACCCTGTGCATATGATGATGCCTGTGCCACATCCCTGACATCCACACCATCGGTGCAGGGACATGCTCATATGGTCTGATGCACAGGGTGAACAGACTAGGAAGATAAGTGTAGTTTACAATTGTTGAGTACTGTTGACAGGCAGCAGAAATACCATGTACTACAGGTGTACAATGCATTTCGTACTGTTAATAGTATGTGTCTTGTGTGACAACAGTAACTGCATGTTGGTCATGATGTTCTGCTGTCCTACTTCAGGTCTAATTGCAAGTGCTGGTGGATGGCAGTGTTTGCAGTTAGTGTCCCATATGTCAATGTGGACGACTCACAGATATGTATGAATATACCAGCATGCACCGTATAGCTGACACATACCAGTGAGAATGTCCCATGTTACAAACACGTCTACTGATCCAAGAGCATGATAGCTGTGTATTAAGCTACTGTGGCTACAGATGACATCCATAAAGGTGACATCACAGGTACAGTTACATGGAGTGGTGAGGTAAGAGAGTGGTCTAGATGATTACAAGGGTAGACGCCAGTGGGAAGTGTGATGCCTCATTGGGAATCAGTAACACACGCTCCCCATGACAGGATGCCAACACACAACTGCACCCACACACTTAGGTATTGACACACATGTATTCAGTGACACTGTAACACACACACACACACACACACACACACACACACACACACACACACACACACACCACACACACACACACACACACACACACACACACACACACACACACTCACAGCTTTACCGACACAGTAACACACCTTCACGCGCACACAGTTGCTACTGGTGGGATGAGGACCCCTGCCTATGTGCAAATCATCATTACAGTACTGTGCACCTACATGACGCGCCACAGAGAATACACATGTACAGGTAGTCAGTATGGCCTAAGATCAGGGACATCAACACGGATAGTAGAATGCATCGCCTGGATGGGGGAGGGGTCTTATCAGTTCAGTATGGTAACATACATCCTCACCCCAGAGACCAGACAGCCCTACATACATACACACACTGTGGCATTCAGTATTGAATACACCTATGTCACGCACATACAGATACCTCACATGTGTGAGATACACGCCCCCTGCCTTTGTCCTGCTTTCTACATTGCAGTCTGTACAGATGTGTACACTAGTGTACAGGAGAGTGAGTAACAATTGAGATGTATTCCCCACCATACGTGACATATATGGACACACACGCAACCACACATGCCAGTAGTGTGAATCTCAGACCTGCCAAGCTCATGATATGTATGACAGATGTACAGCAGTATTACATGCATTACAAACTGTACTGATGCTTCCTGTGGCAACAGTGCTGATATATGCACATGGGATGTCTTAACTATTAGCAGGTGTCAAGTGATTTACCTTCGCTGTCACCCTGACCGCTGTCTAAGTTGTGTGTTATGTCCTTCAATTAATGAAACCATTGCTTACCGGTTACACAGGTTATTTTAGGACTGCTGGTGACACACCTGTGAGCTGTCCACAGCAAACATCCATCTGCAAAGATGCCCCACCACTTAGTTATTTCCACACATCTGTCCATACCTGAGGTACATCTTTCAGTACATTCAGCATATCACCATATACAGTTGGCAATGCTGAGGCTGCATTGCAACTGCATGATGTACTAAGATACATGTCAACTGCATACATCAACAACTGCACACACATGTTATCTAAATGCACAAAACTACGTGTACAGGTGTGTAGGTCCTATATCCTGACATTTGGGCATGTTTGTAGACATTGCAATTGGTGGACATGTGTAATGACATACATGATACATGGACTGTTGTATGATATGATGGTTGCAATTGGTGACTGGTACAGAGGGAATGTTACCTCTGTCAACATTGATATCACACCTTATGTACTGTTAGCATTCAGCAGCCATGGACCTACATTCCATGTGCATGTATGTAATGGCTGTAGCCACCTGTTTGCACAAAGGACAACAACAGCTATGCTATTTACATGTATGTTGTGTGTGTGTGTGTGTGTGTTTGTGTGGCATGTACATACCCAGGGCAGGTACATATATGTCATATCCATACATGAGGGTGTGTGGTGGTGTACAGCAACAGTCATCTGCTAATGGTGGAAAGTACAGAGGGCCCCTGGTATGTGTACAGCTGACCTGGTTACAGACAGTGGTATCATTGCATTGCATAACACATGCTGCAACTGTGTCAGTACATGGGTGCTCTCTACAGTTGATGCAGAGCTTGGTACAGTACACAGGTCAAGAGTCACATGGTGGTGTACTCTTATATGTCCTACAACATGTATGGATGCGTGTTGGTGGTCTGAGGGCATGATGGTGTCTGAGGTTTACATCCTAGAATGCAGCATGTGACACTGTGTCCAGCACATGACTCATCTGTGATGCATTTTGTGGGGGGACCAGTCAGTACATGTGAGTGGCCTTTATGTATGTGGGGACACCACCTGGAGCTGTCCGTACCTGTGTTATGGCCCACATGTCTGGTTCTGAGGTATATGGTGGTAGTGCTATGTTCTGAGGTATATGGTGGTAGTGCTATTGTGCACTATAGAGCCATCAGCCAGGTGTTCCTCACTGCACAGATGTCAGTACTCCCCATTGTTGGATCTACAGTGACCAGCTGTGATTATGGATGCTACACATCTAGCACTGGTTAGCATAAGAAAACAATGCAGTTGTCCTGTAGGTGTATGGGAGGTATCATGTGTTTAGGACATTTGCCTTGGAATGGCACTGTGTGGGCAGATGCGACTTGGGTATTATCCACACTGCCTTGAATCATGGATGCATGTGATATGTGTCAAAGGCCTGTCTACAGTCAGCCATGTCATCCCAGAATGACAGCAAATGTTGTATAAAAGACCGGTGTCAAATATATGTAGAGCAGTGTTCCTGCTAACAATAACAACTACTAACACCAAAGCCCATTACAATGTGTTCTTTACTTCTACCTGTAATAGCATGGCCACGGTGGTCTTCCTGTTTAGCATCAGAGTGCATCCCAGTCAGCCCTGTGCTACTAAGAGTAAGACCATGCCCAGTATATCCTTGTGTAGATGGACACATAGTAGTGCATTTTGACCAGCTCTGTGCTACTAAGTGTGTGATCATGCCCAGTGACCTGTGTCACAACTTCCACATTATGGTTTAGTGTGTATACACCTCAGTGATGTGGGTCACATTCCACAGTATATATGTATTGTATCTGAACACAGTCATGGCTATGAACTGTGTCTGTAACTCACACTGTATAGCAATAGAGACGCCTCATGATTCCCTGAAATGGCCATGCACATCAGCTAAATCTGCAGTATATCTGTAGGGCGGACAGACAACACTGCATTGAGACACCATTGCCCCACTGTATATTTGACAGGACACCATTGTGTTAAACATGTATGCATGTCATTGCACACGTCAGCAGATCACATGTCATACTACATGTGATCGTCAAGGTCATATGCCACACATCAGGCAGGTGTACTGTTAACCTGTGCTGGTCTACATGGTGTAACACAGGGATGTATGCTAACTACTATTATGATTGTGTAATTTGCATGCCGTCTGCTATGACATATGCATGCTGTTTTGTGCAACCCAGGGATGTATGATAACTACCACTATTATTGTCTGCACTGCATGCCATCTGCCGTATCACATGCATGTTGCATGCCTTTTGTCATATCACATTCGTGTGTGTGTTTGTGTGTCTATTGTATAGATTGTAATGTACAGTTCTTGTCTGCCCTCACAGGTGATGTAGGTGCATTGCCCTCCTGCGGTACATCTGATGTTAGTGTCCCCACAGACTCTAACAGTGATGATGAACGTATGAGTGAGTCACAAGCAGAGTTGTCAGGGGCTGAAACTGTGCCATTGGTTGCCATTCCAGCTATATGCCCCTCATTCCCGCACTCAGATCCCATGCCTGCACATACCCCATCACCAGTGGCCATAGAGGAAGGACAGTTGGTGCATGGTAGCTTGGAACAGGAAAGTGTGGGGGCTATGGAAGGTGTGCCTGCACACCATGGTGTCAGCCAACTGACTGGTTGTGCCCCACAAAGGCATGTGGCCAGTGCTGCTCGTAGGAGGACCTCTGGCCAACATGCTCCTGCAAGACAGAGCGCAGCAGCTGGTGTCACCAGACGCATGCTTCAGGCTGTAATGGTGGCACAGGCACATGCTGAATGGTGCAACAGAGAAGATCAGAGGCTACAGAGGGCTGCTCTCCATTCTTTAAACAACAACATCCAGGCAATGGTAAATGCTCAACAGCAGATTGCTGAAGCTTTGGATAGACGGTTGGGTGACATGGTTGGAGTCCTTGACCATGGCATGACAATCCGTGAGGGTGAGCTGTCTGTGTCGGAACATCTGGTAGGAGTGAGGCATCGGGCATGTGGATGTAGGCCTGCTACATCACCTGTTTCAGGTCTACGTGTATGAGCTACATCACATGTCCGCTCCCATAGTGGCGGTAGCAGCAGCAGTGCATCTGGTGCTGTTCTCTCCACACCACAACACAGCAGGCCAAGTGCACATGGCCCGGGATGGTCCCAACAGGGACACGGTTCCAGTGGACAAGTGACATCAGACATTACCCAATCTGCACCTCTGCCTGGTAGTGCCCGTGCAACCCCTGGCAGGCACAGGTCACATGTCCATGACCAGACAACGTGAACTGTAAAACCTCACCTGTACCATCTGCAGCTGTCAATAACACCCCTGTGTAGGCCAAACACATGGCAGAACTGTATGCATATATACAAGCACACAATGGAAACATATGTAGGGCACCGCAACACATGCATAACATCCACACACGCCCAATTAGATCAAAGGCCCTAACCCACACACATGATGTCATCCAATGGTGCAACCTAGGCCTCTGACAAACATTATCACCCTGTGCATATGATGATGCCTGTGCCACATCCCTGACATCCACACCATCGGTGCAGGGACATGCTCATATGGTCTGATGCACAGGGTGAACAGACTAGGAAGATAAGTGTAGTTTACAATTGTTGAGTACTGTTGACAGGCAGCAGAAATACCATGTACTACAGGTGTACAATGCATTTTGTACTGTTAATAGTATGTGTCTTGTGTGACAACAGTAACTGCATGTTGGTCATGATGTTCTGCTGTCCTACTTCAGGTCTAATTGCAAGTGCTGGTGGATGGCAGTGTTTGCAGTTAGTGTCCCATATGTCAATGTGGACGACTCACAGATATGTATGAATATACCAGCATGCACCGTATAGCTGACACATACCAGTGAGAATGTCCCATGTTACAAACACGTCTACTGATCCAAGAGCATGATAGCTGTGTATTAAGCTACTGTGGCTACAGATGTGACATCCATAAAGGGTGACATCACAGGTACAGTTACATGGAGTGGTGAGGTAAGAGAGTGGTCTAGATGATTACAAGGGTAGACGCCAGTGGGAAGTGTGATGCCTCATTGGGAATCAGTAACACACGTTCCCATGACAGGATGCCAACACACAACTGCACCCACACACTTAGGTATTGACACACATGTATTCAGTGACACTGTAACACACACACACACACACACACACACACACACACACACACACACACACACACACACACACACACACACACACACACACACACACACACACACACTCACAGCTTTACCGACACAGTAACACACACTCGCACACAGTTGCTACTGGTGGGATGAGGACCCCTGCCTATGTGCAAATCATCATTACAGTACTGTGCACCTACATGCCACGCCACAGAGAATACACATGTAGAGGTAGTCAGTATAGCCTAAGATCGGGGACATCAACACGGATAGTATAATGCATCGCCTGGATGGGGGGAGGGGTCTTATCAGTTCAGTATGGTAACATACATCCTCACCCCAGGGACCAGACAGCCCTACATACATACACACACTGTGGCATTCAGTATTGAATACACCTATGTCACGCACATACAGATACCTCACATGTGTGAGATACACGCCTCTGCCTATGTCCTGCTTTCTACATTGCAGTCTGTACAGATGTGTACTCTAGTGTACAGGAGAGTGAGTAACAATTGAGATGTATTCCCCACCATACGTGACATATATGGACACACACGCAACCACACATGCCAGTAGTGTGAATCTCAGACCTGCCAAGCTCATGATATGTATGACAGATGTACAGCAGTATTACATGCATTACAAACTGTACTGATGCTTCCTGTGGCAACAGTGCTGATATATGCACATGGGATGTCTTAACTATTAGCAGGTGTCAAGTGATTTACCTTCGCTGTCACCCTGACCGCTGTCTAAGTTGTGTGTTATGTCCTTCAATTAATGAAACCATTGCTTACCGGTTACACAGGTTATTTTAGGACCGCTGGTGACACACCTGTGAGCTGTCCACAGCAAACATCCATCTGCAAAGATGCCCCACCACTTAGTTATTTCCACACATCTGTCCATACCTGAGGTACATCTTTCAGTACATTCAGCATATCACCATATACAGTTGGCAATGCTGAGGCTGCATTGCAACTGCATGATGTACTAAGATACATGTCAACTGCATACATCAACAACTGCACACACATGTTATCTAAATGCACAAAACTACGTGTACAGGTGTGTAGGTCCTATATCCTGACATTTGGGCATGTTTGTAGACATTGCAATTGGTGGACATGTGTAATGACATACATGATACATGGACTGTTGTATGATATGATGGTTGCAATTGGTGACTGGTACAGAGGGAATGTTACCTCTGTCAACATTGATATCACACCTTATGTACTGTTAGCATTCAGCAGCCATGGACCTACATTCCATGTGCATGTATGTAATGGCTGTAGCCACCTGTTTGCACAAAGGACAACAACAGCTATGCTATTTACATGTATGTTGTGTGTGTGTGTGTGTGTGTGTGTGTGTGTGTGGCATGTACATACCCAGGGCAGGTACATATATGTCATATCCATACATGAGGGTGTGTGGTGGTGTACAGCAACAGTCATCTGCTAATGGTGGAAAGTACAGAGGGCCCCTGGTATGTGTACAGCTGACCTGGTTACAGACAGTGGTATCATTGCATTGCATAACACATGCTGCAACTGTGTCAGTACATGGGTGCTCTCTACAGTTGATGTAGAGCTTGGTACAGTACACAGGTCAAGAGTCACATGGTGGTGTACTCTTATATGTCCTACAACATGTATGGATGCGTGTTGGTGGTCTGAGGGCATGATGGTGTCTGAGGTTTACATCCTAGAATGCAGCATGTGACACTGTGTCCAGCACATGACTCATCTGTGATGCATTTTGTGGGGGGACCAGTCAGTACATGTGAGTGGCCTTTATGTATGTGGGGACACCACCTGGAGCTGTCCGTACCTGTGTTATGGCCCACATGTCTGGTTCTGAGGTATATGGTGGTAGTGCTATGTTCTGAGGTATATGGTGGTAGTGCTATTGTGCACTATAGAGCCATCAGCCAGGTGTTCCTCACTGCACAGATGTCAGTACTCCCCATTGTTGGATCTACAGTGACCAGCTGTGATTATGGATGCTACACATCTAGCACTGGTTAGCATAAGAAAACAATGCAGTTGTCCTGTAGGTGTATGGGAGGTATCATGTGTTTAGGACATTTGCCTTGGAATGGCACTGTGTGGGCAGATGCGACTTGGGTATTATCCACACTGCCTTGAATCATGGATGCATGTGATATGTGTCAAAGGCCTGTCTACAGTCAGCCATGTCATCCCAGAATGACAGCAAATGTTGTATAAAAGACCGGTGTCAAATATATGTAGAGCAGTGTTCCTGCTAACAATAACAACTACTAACACCAAAGCCCATTACAATGTGTTCTTTACTTCTACCTGTAATAGCATGGCCACTGTGGTCTTCCGTGTTTAGCATCAGAGTGCATCCCAGTCAGCCCTGTGCTACTAAGAGTAAGACCATGCCCAGTATATCCTTGTGTAGATGGACACATAGTAGTGCATTTTGACCAGCTCTGTGCTACTAAGTGTGTGATCATGCCCAGTGACACCTTGTGTCAGTTATGTGCCTCTGTGTATGGGCATGGCCATTGTGACCCTGTATAGTGCTAGTAGTTGTTCATTCCACAGATGGGCATACACCAGGTCAGGATGGATTCCTACTTTAAACACACAGGTTCACAGGTATGTACAGCTTAACTGCCAGCATCCATGTTGATGTCCGCATTCCCAGAAGGTCATAATGACAGCCTTGAAATGTGTAGTCTGTGTGGCGTGACTCATAAGTATGTAGTATTGTAATACCAATCTGTAAATAGACAGGTGTTCCATTCCCACCACTGGTGTGTGTGTGTGTGTGTGTGTGTGTGTGTGTGTGTGTGTGTGTGTGTGTGTGTGTGTGTGTGTGTGTGTGTGTGTATGTATGTATGTGTGTGTATGTCTGTCCCCATTTGCCAAAGGACTGTAAATTGCTTTTAGACTGCTCACACTCCATACAATTTGTATACCCAACTTTGGGAGGGCAGATGATGACACCCACCTACAAATACACCTCTGGGAGTACTGTGTCCCAATAATCTCGGTAGCACGTTCTGTAACTGCATAATGCTGTAGTGTAATAAAGTTGTTAGGTCAGTGTTCTAGTCCCACACTTGCCATGTGTGTGTTCCCCCATTTGCCTGAGGATTGAGTAATGCTTTGAGACTGCTCATACTCCATACATTTCTTATACCAACCTTTGGCAAGGCTGATGATGTCACCCATCTACAAATACACCTCTGGGAGTGCTGTGTCCCAGTAATCCCAGTAGCATGTTCTGTGACTGTGAAATGCTGTAGTGTAATAAAGTAGTTGGGTCGGTGTTCTAGTCCCACACTTGCCATGTGTGTCCCCATTTGCCTGAGGACTGAGTAATGCTTTTAGACTGCTCACACTCCATACATTTCTTATACCCACCTTTGGCAAATCTGATGATGTCACCCATCTACAAATACACCTCTGGGAGTGCTGTGTTCCAGTAATCTCGGTAGCGTGTTCTGTAACTGCGTAATGCTGTAGTGTAATAAAGTAGTTAGGTTGGTGTTCTAGTCTCACACCCGTGTGTGTGTTTGTCCCCGTTTGCCTGAGGACTGAGTAATGCTTTTAGACTGCTTACACTCCATACATTTCTTATACCCACCTTTGGCAAGGCTGATGATGTCACCCATCTACAAATACACCTCTGGGAGTGCTGTGTTCTAGTAATCTCGGTAGTGCATTCTGTGACTGCTTAATGCTGTAGTGTAATAAAGTAGTTAGGTCAGTGTTCTAGTCCCACACTTGCTGTGTGTGTGTGTCCCTGAGGACTGAGTAATGCTATGATGTCAACCATCTACAAATACACCTCTGGGAGTGTTCTGTCCCAGTAATCCCAGTAGCAGGTTCTGTAACTGCATAATGGTGTAGTATAATAAAATAGTTGGGTCGGTGTTCTAGTCCCACACTTGCCGTGTGTGTCCCCGTTTGCCTGAGGACTGACTAATGCTTTTAGATTGCTCACACTCCATACATTTCTTATACCCACCTTTGGCAAGGCTGATGATGTCACCCATCTACAAATACACCTCTGGGAGTGATGTGTTCCAGTAATCTTGGTAGCGCATTCTGTAACTGCTTAATGCTGTAGTGTAATAAAGTAGTTAGGTCAGTATTCTAGTCCCACACTTGCTGTGTGTGTGCGGGTCCCTGTTTGCGTGAGGACTGAGTAATGCTTTTAGACTGCTCACACTCCATACATTTCTTATACCCACCTTTGGCAAGGCTGATGATGTCACCCATCTACAAATACACCTCTGGGAGTGATGTGTCCCAGTAATCTTGGTAGCGCATTCTGTAACTGCTTAATGCTGTAGTGTAATAAAGTAGTTAGGTCAGTATTCTAGTCCCACACTTGCTGTGTGTGTGCGGGTCCCTGTTTGCGTGAGGACTGAGTAATGCTTTTAGACTGCTCACACTCCATACATTTCTTATACCCACCTTTGGCAAGGCTGATGATCTCATCTATCTACAAAGACACACCTCTGGTAGTACTGTGTCACAGTAATCTCTGTAGCACATTTTGTAACTGTGTAATGCTGTAGTGTAATAAAGTAGTTAGGCCAGTGATCCAATCCCAGACATGCCAAGTGTGTGTGTGTGTGTGTGTGTGTGTGTGTGTGTGTGTGTGTGTGTGTGTCTGCCTGCGTGGGACAAGTACAGTGCTTTGTAGTATTCGCTGTAGCACATGCCCTAATCGCATATTGCTGTAGTGTGATAAGGTAGGGGTTTGTATACAGGACATGGCAAGTGTCAGTTTGTCTGTCAGAGCCTGTGTAGAGGTGGCCGTGATTGTCTTACCATTGGACATGTTTGGGAGTGGGTTTTGTAGTTTTCCAATATGGTATCCGTCTTATGACACATTGGCCACCTCACGAGGAGTACAGCTGTCAGTCAGCCATGGGACTGTGTTGGCAAGCCATACCCATACATCTGGCAAAAGGCCTGGTGAACTAAGTATGCAGCCCTACTAGTACCCGGTATATGTCCCGCACCCATGTGCCATGCACAAACAAACTTGTCTAGGATATCCCACTATGTTGCTAGTACCATGTACATTAAGGACAGATAGTAGGCATGGTGTGAATGCAGTGGCCTGCAGAGGACATGGCACCCTGTACAGTGGTACAATATGCGGACATTGTGCCTTCACTATGTTCCACACTGAATGCCTTCAACATATGTGGTGCCATCAAATGTGATCCACAAAGGCCAGACAATGCTGTACACATGTGCCCTGCATGGACCGATGCCACTGACACCATGGAATACCTGTATCATACTATCCATGCAGGTGCAGGGCCGACCTGCTCACTATAAGCAGGTTTCACCACACCAGGCTAGTATTGGTATATCGGGGTACAACAGGCTGTGTACACAACATGTGTCTGCCAAGCCAGGTACACATGTACATGTCACTGTACAGTATTGTGGGACATGCACATCCCATGTGAAGAACTATCAAACACAGACATGGCATGCATTGCAAAGCTATGGCCCTTCACATTGGTAACCAGGATGTCAGGCCAGATAATGCAGTACCCATCTGTGTGGGACATTGCAGACACTACACCCCTGCACTGCACACCATTGTCGGGTGATGCACTGGCAAGGATTACCCCTCACCCAGCCTTGTACAGCCATCTTGCACAGCCAAACACTACACACCCATGGAGCAATGCATACCTGCATGCCAGTACTGGCACCCTATGTCTGCGTGTGGGTTGTGATGCTCCCAATCACTAATCACTCCCAGTATAAACCTTCTTGGCATACCAACAGTTGTCAAGCACTTTCACATGTCCTAGCCCATAGAACCTCCAGATATCCCCTGTGGTGCATGTGGTCCTATGCATTACTGCAGTGTGGCAAACTAAGTAGTTATGTTGTGTATTTATGGCCCTGGCAAAGGTGTCAATGCATGTCTATTAGAAAGTGTGGTTGTGGTGACAATGGCATCCATTCATGTGAACAGACATGTGTGCCACACCTAATGTATGTCTACTATATCTGTTGCAGATGTCACTCACTCACCTACACACATATGTTCTTACAGCACAGCAACATGTCGTCTTTGCGGCATATGTAGTAACGTCATGCACATGTAATAGTAATGAGTAGTCAGGGGTTTAACCCTTGTACTGTTTGGCGTGTGGCAGATGATGCTTATGGTTAAGTCTCCAAGCCCTTCCCTGGTGTACATTGCCTGCCCCACCCGCACACTCTCTAGTGGATGTGAAGGTGTACACCTGCACAGCAGAAGCATGTGTATTGTAAGTGATGGAAATGATCAGATGATGGCCTCTGCACCTATTGCAGTCCTCCTCTAGCTGATTGCATGTGGTACAGCTGTGATGGTGTTCCCATAGCCATCCGCATGATAAATACAGTACACTATCTAGGGAAACATGTTGTTATCTGGCCATGACAGTCACTGTGAGTGGTACCTGGATGTGGTGTTCTGACACGGCATCACAGATGATACCTGGATGTACCTCAATCATTTTCCACAGTGGAAAGTAGCATAAAGACACGAGGGTGATGTGCCACACATGACTATAGCATGTAAGTGTAGCTATGCTGCATTGAGACTGCTGCCTGTTTAACATGTGTGTGGTAATGGCTATTCTGCATGTTATAATACAGACATGACAGTACTCTGTTCATGAGGGACCCCCATCTGTAGGGCCATCTGTGAACTGGTCAGTGTGTGCATCCATTTGTTTCCTGTGTTACACACTGAACACACATTTGTACACAGCAGAAGTATGGTGTGAGGATTGCAGACAGTACAGGATGATAGGTATGTGTTACTGCCATCGCATCCCTGACTGGACATGTGTCACATGAGACAGTGGTATGACAGACACTGTGTGGGATTCCCAGTGACAAGCCAATGATGGGCAACTGTTCATAGCAGCGGTCGCATGTCTACTACACATTGTACAGTTGGCATGCAGTATATATGCATGTGTTGTGCTCTCTCTGCAAATGTATACCATCTGTTGTGTTGGGTTGCTGGTGATATCTATTCATACTGTTGCAGGTAATCCTGTATGCTGTTGTCTATCACTAAGCCATATGTGGGTTAAAAACGCAACACCATAGGCTGAATGGGTTGGGAGGTCCCGGCAGAACCTCCTGTCCCACTTCAGCTGCCCATGGCACCGGGCACTAGCACATCTGGGGCCCAGCCATAGACATCAACCTCTGTTGGCTCTGCACCACCTTCTGGTGGTACCACCATTGAGGATGGAGCATGTGACCCCTGGGAGCGGGACCAGACAGCTACATATCTGCTGTTATGTAGTCCTGGACGTGTTGCGTTGGTGGCTCCCTAAGGGCTTACAAAGCCAGATACACCAGTTCAAGGGCAGAGTGTCACATTTACAGGGTGATGCTGCCCCTCCTGGACAGCCCCCAGCACTGCCTCCTTTGCAGCTGTGTAGGTGCAGTGGCAGTTGCCCATGGCTGGGACCACTGCCCCACTGTTCCCATGGGCTTTTGAATGCCGAAGACCCATCCCTGTCCAGGGTGTATCCCCCCCACATGTGTCATATACCAACCCTGTATGCTGTCTTTTCTGTGATCCTACCTATCCTCCACGGCCATACCTACACTCCTTCCCAAACATCTAACCCTTACCTACGGACACATAAGGTCATTCTGCTCCTAGGACAACATCTGCCCTATACATAGCTGTCCATTACACACACTTGCCCACTGGACACATGAAACCCTTGTAATATGCATCACAACATACTCCTGTTATCCTCACCCCTTTCCCTCAGACACACGATCCTGGTATGCACATCACTCCTACATGGTCCAGGTACACGTGAAGAGGACGACTCCATTGTACACACAACACTACCGGTCCTTCTATGGTTACCCCATTTACATTTATCATGATGATGATGTTGCACACAGCACCTTGCAAGAGTACTGTTCGCATGTAATGATAGGACAGGTACTGTTGTGTTAATGTACATTGCATGCACAGTGTGATGTATACGGCCAATGTACAACTATTTGCATGTATGACTGACACATGTCTGTCTGAGGGAGTCTTGTGATCACATAGAGCAACACCACTACATAATACAGGCGTCGCTGGTGTTTCCCATTTCATTCATTTGTAATGCTTTGTTGCCACATGGTATGTTCCTGATACATCTCTATATATATGTATGTATCTATATGCTGGACATAAACACTCACATATACATCTACATGATGGGACACATTCCTATACTGCTGAATGACTGTGCTGTATGATATGTTTGTGGTACTGCCCGTTCTCTGTATATTTTCCATGGCGTATCGGTAATACACATTAGCTGTGTGTGCAGGGTCCTGGTTCTGACCCTTGCAAAGGACATTTATTTTGTTGCAGGGCAGAACAAGCCCATTGGATACGGAGGGAGTAAGGCACATTAAAGCAGATGGGAGCAGGTGTGCGTGGGTTTGCACGGTGTTAAGTACTGCTGACCTCTGGTTACAGCCTCTTATGCTCTGTTAGCCTCTACATTGCTTTACCAGTGCAATACTCGCATACTGGTAGCCAAACACACTTACACCCACTTGCTCCCGCACTTGCAAATGCACTGACATTGGTGCTTGCATCTGTCACTCACACCCCTGGGTGGGAGTGAGGATCACAATATTACCTTGTGATGTCTATTACATCGGACTACCTGACTACAGAATCGGGATTGGCTGCCCATTAGGCGATGGCATCGCATTCAACTGTACGGAATCAGCGGCCTGTCCAGTGAATCAATCATATTTGTGTGTACCTCATACAATGTGCTCCCACCTTGTGATGTCTATTACATCGGACTACATGAATACAGTATCGGGAATGGCTGCCTATTAGGCGACAGCATGGCATTCGACTGTACGGAATCAGCGGCCTGTCCGATGAATCAATCATATTTGTGTGTTCCTCATACAATCTGCTCCCACCTTGTGATGCCTATCACATCAGACTACATGACTACAGTCATAGCCGGCCTTAGGCATAGGCCAACTAAGCAGCTGCCTAGTGTGCCGCTTTAGTGGGGGCACTTTAGCAGTATTTATTTGGTGTAGGTAGACCAGTATGGGGGCACTGAGTGGTGTGGTGGGGGTGATGTTGTGCCCTTTGCCTAGGGCACCTGTTGACCTAAGGCCGCTCCTGACTACAGTATCGGGAATGGCTGCCCATTAGACGATGGCATGGCGTTCGACTGTACGGAATCAGCGGCCTGTCCAGTGAATTAATCATATTAATTGTGTGTTCCTCATACAATCTGCTCCCACCTTGTGATGCCTATTACATTGGACTACATGACTACAGTATCTGGAATCGCTGCCCATTAGGCGACGGCATGGCGTTCGACTGTACGGAATCAGTGGCCTGTACAGTGAATTAATCATATTTGTGTGTTCCGCATACAATCTGCTCCCATCTGGCTGATACATGGGAACCGAGACTCTTCAATACGGACAAGTAGTTGGGTCGTGGGAGCCACATCCGTCAGCCGAGTCATGCTACCGCATACCTATTATAGGTTTGCCACCTTTCCAATTGGCCAAGGTGGGACTTTAGGGTTATCACGTGTCCCACTTTGGGAGGGTCACTGCGAAAATAATCAAGACATAGCAAATGTCCTGATTACAGGACATTATTATATTCTACGTTTCATTAATAGTTGCATAAAACAGTTATTTTATATATGAAACTTATATATGTTATGTGAATTAGCATAAGCAATTAAAATGTAACTAGATTAAGCTTTTATTTGTGCAAATAAGTATAATCCTGTACTATGCATGGCTGTAGGTATGTTTTGTCCTGGAAAGTCTGACATTTCTACAGAATATGTCCCACTTTGGCCATTTGGAAAGGTGGCAACCCCATAGGACTTGTATGTAGAGACATCAGACTTTGCAGGGCAGCACATACCCAGAGCCAGTAGAAAGCGGAGTACTTCACTGTTTTGCCTAAATAAAAGGTTACTTGTGTAGCATTATAGTTGCTTATACTGTTACTTATAACATTTAGGTGTTTCAGGTGCAAAATAATTGTTTTATGCAACTACTACCGACAATATAGGTAATCTTTGCCCTAAATCACAGGACATTTGCCATAATTACAGTTATTTTGCAGGACACAACTGCCCAAAGGGGAGTGTCCCTCTCAAAGGTGGACAGGTGGTAACCCCAACCCTATTATTCTATCAACTTTCTAAGGTAGTCGGTGGAACATGTGCTTTCTCTCACTATCAGACCTCTCATATGAATGGGGAAGAATGAACACTGAATCAGGGACACTGCATAATGACCTCAGGGACACATTTAGAAGGTTGGTGCTATTAACCTGACACATTGACGGACCCAGAGCACATATGTATTCATACATATTGTCTGAGGTACATGCTTTTTAGGACTCTTACATGTTGTCATTATTCATTATGTGTATTCGGCCATCTTTCCTCCTAATATCACTAGTTCTAGGAGGGTTTAGTTGAGACTGTGTTAGATTCTGATTCGTAATCACGGAAGTCCCTGGTAATTGGGGACAGTTCAATGATATGGTCCCTCTGTTTTCCCCCAGTGGTTTACGGACTGTCCAGTAGATATGCTCTTAAGGTTTGGGAGGTATGGGCATCTGCTATACCCACATCGGAATATTACTTACACCCATGGGGCAGTCCTAATACGTGTCTGCCAGCCAACACCTGCATGCCTAGGCCCATAATCACATACCCATAATTTTCCTACCTGCCACAACTCTACAGCACTCATCCTTACTGTGTGCGCAGGTGGGCACAGGTGGGATATGAACACACCCCTACACACTGCCCACTCTCCCCGTGTCGGGACACATGTCGTATGTTGTGTCAACCCATGTGTTATCAGGCTTGCACAACCTACTGTTCTATGTACAGCTACATCCTGGTTGCAATAGTCTTTACTCACATTGCCTGGAAGAACAAAATTTTTGGTGTCCCACAAGGGACGTCACTGTCCATGTTTAAAGTGTAGACTTTGTAGATCTCTCCCACTGGTAGTTTCCTGCCGGTGGTCTGGGAAGCAGTGTTGTATTTAACTTTATTGCATGTCTGTATGTCTCACCGGCCTAGCTGGGGGGGTGGGAGGTAGACATTTGTTTATTGGACCTCCCACCAACATATGCCCGGTCTGAACATATGTTACCCGTAACTGTTGTAACATAACCTAGGTATATACATGTGTATATTTACTATAACATGTCTATTTACATTAATATATACAGATATATCAGCATATGTATTAATACATGTATATTCATATCTTGCTGTGTATATATATATATATATATATATATATATATATATATATATATATATATATATATATATATATATATATATATATATATATATATATGTCTATATATATATATATATATATATATATATATATATATATATATATATATATGTGTCTATATATATATATATATATATGTGTCTATATATATATATATATATATAATATATATATGTGATTATATATATGTACATCTCTGTGTCAATACATTCCCCGCTCACACACACTTAAACATGCGTAATGGTGTTTATATATGCTTCACCAGCATACTAGTGCCTTATTCATTATAACACCAACACTTCACTCCAGTTATCTTGTAATTGGTATGTAGCACGTTATACAGTGGACAGATGTCGCTGTATGTTCATGTACAGATTACCGATGGTAATTGGAATGTGATAAGTGTGATTCGAACCGCCCCTCTTCTGCACAGCCTATTATTCCATCTACTGTTGATGTTTGTATGGGCACATTCCTATTATTTATGTCAACAAATGAAATGCATGTGTTACATAATTTGTACTTCAACATATTGTTGTCTGCATGTGAGTATGCATATATACCTATTACGACCAAGCTGACCTCCACGGGGTGATCATCCAACCCTGGCACGCCTGGATCCATAATTGCATACCCATAGTTCCTCCACCCCACCCGTGTTGAATTTACACGCATAACATCCATTATGCACTTGTTATCGCAGCCATGATACACCTTTACACATTGCCCTCTCCGGAGCTTTTGGGGCCCTACACACATTTTATCCCACATCTTGTATTCACAGGGTCTCACGCCATGAATATTTGCACATATGTGCATTTCCTGGGATTATGGAATCCGGCCATTTGTGCTTTCCAATTTTTAGAGGTCCCAGCATGGGACTAGATTCAGTCTGTGTGTAAAGTAGACTTAGCATTTCAACGATGTTACTCCCACTGGTAAAACCCTGCCTGTGGTGTGAGTAGCGGTGCTCTGCTCACTCCTGGGCAGCTTTTTATGACATAAGCTGAAAGCAATATATAATACCAACATTGCTCTTGATTCCCTTCACATCCCTTGTGTATGTTTTATTGTTACAACGTCCATTCTTTATATATATATATATATATATATATATATATATATATATATATATATATTTTTTTTTTTTTTCATGTATGTAGATATATATCTATACACACATATATATGTGTATGTGTGTGTGTGTGTGTGTGTGTGTGTGTGTGTGTGTGTGTGTATATATATATATATATATATATATATATATATATATATATATATATATATATATATATATGTATGTGTGTGTGTGTATATATATTACATCTCCTATGCTGGGAGCTGCTTACACCCGTGCAGGCACACTCGGCTATGCTTACTGTGCGTTACATATGTTTACTGCCGCTTATTTGTGCTTACTTGTGCCTTATTCATTATGACAGTACCACTTTGATTGAAAGGATCTGGTTAATAGTCCCATGCGATACACACGTTCACCTTTACATGTTTAAATGTCGGCTTTACAGCAGAGCAACATTCATTCCACAAGGAAATGATATGTGCTATTGTCGAACTTGAACCGTGAATGCCTTTTCATTAGGCGGATGCTCTAACCACTACACTATTGGTGTTCTGCTTCATTTATATGTATACCCATGGTTCATAGTTACCCGAACACATGCCTCATCACTTCACTTACACAGCAGGCATCCATTTTCCTGTTGGGAAAACCGCACTACTACACATGCACCATTCCCTATTCCCTACTGCTCTGGACCTGTGCCACATGTTGACTCACTCCGAGGATATTCAGACCTCCAAAGCCTATAGTCCTGGCACATACATGTGGTTGATTGTCAGGGTGTTCATATGGTCATCTGGGTTTAGGCTTGTCTGACTGAGGACCGGGATTGCCCTGTACCTAGTTGAAAGTCAAACTTAACAGCGGGAGATTGTTCGTTCCACTTTTAGCGTCCTACCTGTGGTTGGGGATGCAGAGGTGTACTCACCTATGGCCATTATGATGTATAACAGCACTAAATATTACGGGGATTTCCGCTGCTGTTTCCTTTCACATACATTATGACTGCTATATTGTGTCCATGTTCATTCTTCGTAGTATGTATATATATATATATATATATATATATATATATATATATATATATATATATATATATATATATATATATATATATATATATATATATATATATATATATATATATATATATGTATCTGTGTGTGTGTGCATATATATCGGTCTGTACATACACATGCAAATGCACCTACATGCTTATTTACATTTCCCATACCACTGAATCACTGCCACTTACCGTCGTGCATACACACTTGCATACCCGCTTATGTCTAGAGTTGCCACCTTTTCAAATGGCCAAAGTGGGGCATTTTCAGGACACACATCAGATTTTATAGTCCGACACATACTCATGGTCAGTACAAAGGTTAGAACTTTACTTATTTGCCTACATAGTAGTTTAGTTGCTTATTCTGTTTCTTGTAACATTTAAGTATTTTACATACAGAAATAACTGTTTTATGCAACTGTTGCATGAAATATGACACATAAGTATTTCCTACAATCACAGGACATTTGCCATTGTATTATATTTGGTCAGGACACAACTGTCCAAAAAGGGACTGTCCCTCACAAACTGGGACAGGTGGTAACCCTACTTACGTCTGCTTTAAAGTGCCTTAATCACCCTATATCTGACTGCCACTATGCGAATGTGTAAGGTATATATTCCCAATAATGCACGTGGGGAGACGTGCATCACGGTCAGGTGTTTAATCCCGGGTCATAGGTTTTGCAGGACCGGCTGGAGGCTGAGCAGTCTTGTGGCAACTACTGCTCATACAACTTGTGTCCAGATGTATACAGGGCTGGACATTGTGTCGTGACACCAAGTCTAATGTTTAGAACAGATACTTATCCCATGAGGGATAACCAAAAATTGTGGGGACTGATGACCTTCTTTGGCTTTACGGCAATAAGGTATGGTTATACATGCAAGGGATACATAGTTTGCAATCCTGAGACTGCCTATGGTGAGACTGCCTACTAGATATGGGTAAGGGTCACTATGTGCAGATATGGCTGCGCCTATCTAGCAGCCCGAGTATGGGTGGTTTTGGTGAACGTTCAGGAAGGGTGGGGTGGTGTGCTGTGAAGGGGATGATGGGTATTCAATTATGTATCCAGGTGTGTTGGTGTTGGATGGCTCAGTTCAGGCCAGGCCATTATGTGGGTATGTGCCGGTAACGTTTCTGCACATGTGTATTGCACTTTTTAATGTTCATATGTTTGTGGGATTGTATTGCGGATGTGAATATTTGTTCTTTGGTTATCTTCCTGATTCACCCACTGCTCCCTCATAGACCTCCAGTTCACCTATTGTGCATCCAACCCAGTCTCCCCTTGGCAAATTATTATATTACCTGTAACCCCCCACCCCCATATTCCACAGACACCATCCATCCCTTCTCTAGTTGATGGCCCATGGCACAGTCAACAGAACACATGGCGTACACTACATATCTCTGGTACCAATATGGTTGTGAGGACTACCCTAGCATTTCTGATCATCCACATGCTGTACTTCATGCACATAGGTACATGCAAATACTTATCTTTCATGACATGGTAGGCAGACCCGGGTAATACCCGTTCATCTATGGGCCATCCTGACAAGGACGACTTGGACCGCAAATGGGCAGATATTGGGTGAATGCTCTGACCATTGGTAGGTTTGCCACCTTTTCATATGACCAGGATGGGATATTTTTGGGACACACATCAGAGTTTACAGGCCAACACATACCCACGGTCAATACAAAGGATAGTACTTTAGTTTTATGCCTAAATATAAGCTTTTATTGTTGTAGCGGTGTAGTTGCTTATTCTGTTTTGTTTACTTGCTTATTCTATTTCTTGTAATATTTAGGTATTTTATATATGGAAATAAGTATTGTATGGGACTATTACATAAAATATGGGACATAATTATGTCCTACAGTTGCAGGACATTTGACATTTATAATGGTTTTGGTATGGACACACCTGCCTAGAGGGGTACTGTCCCTCACAATGTAGGACAGATAGTAACCCTAATCACTGGGCTAGGCTTAGCAATTGGCAGTGCGCTAACACGATGCATTTCGCTTCCACTTGGTATGACTATCGACACTACAATGGAATACGGGCACAGAGTTTTAAATATCATTTGTTCAAGGGACGGGGACTCAATATTCAGCTACGTGTCTTTGTGTTTACTTTTTATTTTGGTGTTTGCAAAACTGTCTTGTATGCTTTGCATACATTTCAGTATCCATGGACACTGACAGGAGTGATTACTATTAGAGACAGGCTGTACTAGTCAGCATTTTAGGTTGCGCATATGCAGCCGACATGTTCATGCCTCTGTGCAGCGCTTGGACACGCCCCCTGCACTCATACACATTTCCTATGCATGTGGCCATTACAGCAGCGTGCCTACATTAATATGCATGTGGTGCTGCTGCGCCATCTTTACGCTGTACGGTCGGCGCAAGGCTAACATCGTCCTTGCACCAAGCTTTATGAATCCCAGGGGGTATCTTATTATATGTACACTGTTGCATGTCACTTTTTCTGCAATGTTATTTTGCTTTATTTTGTAGTTTAGTCTGTGTCATTATATCTTAAAAAAGAAATAAAAATAGTATTTTTGAAAGAAAATCATGCTGAATTTCTCATCTCACCTCCCAAACTGAATACTCACAAATCACTACCATTATAGGTTTAGACATACAACATGGGAACAACATTCCAATCCTGGAAAATATCCTCTTCTGGATCTCAGCCAACATAAGACTGGAAACCATCATGTTGGGAGACATTAACATAGACTGGCAATAGATAGCTCTATTAAATCCCAAGAAATTCAGTTCAGCTATATGGCTTCTCTCAGCTGATCAAGACTCCAACTAAAATTAATCAGGCCACATATAATGTATCAATCCTAGACTTGATTTTAACATCCGACCTAAACAATGTTGTCACAAGTGGCACCCTACCCAATAGCCTAAGTGACTACCAGCTATGCTACATTATCAGGCAACAGCCCACAAGGTTCATTATTATAACACAGTCATAATCCCCAGTTACTCCAGTAAAGAAATGTTTACTTCCAGCCTGCTCCATTCTGATGCTAGACTTGTAACTCTATTAACATTTTAAAGTTAATTAGCATAATATTTAAAAAATTCTCCCAGTTGTCAACTAATGTTCCTCATGGCTTTGTCACATAGAAAACAGAGTTGGTATGAGGGAGGTCCCAGGGATGTTGCTTTAAGAAGAGGAAAAAGAGAAATGGACATACAACTGAACCTTGTGAAATGCTGTTGTGAAATGTTCCTGTTATCAGAAGCGTAGCTGATTCAGCCAGCACTCTGGGCTGGTATTATGAAGCAGTGCCCCACCAATTCCACTCTTCAACTCTTATACACACACCGAGAGCTACAGTGCTCAGGTTTGACTGCAAATGCAATACCGGCTTTTTAATAAAAGATCAGGATCGGCTGGCTGCACCCCCCAACACTTTGCACCTCGGTTAGTTGTCTTTCTCTCCCTGCCCTAGCTACACTACTGCCTGTTATATGGGAGTTATTATGTCCAAGAGTGCGAAGACTTCATTAAAGAAGCTTGTTTCAATATATATAATTGGAGGAAATGATCAACTGTATCAAAAGCTTTTCTAAGGACAAGGAATGCAGGACCATTGAGTTTGCCTTGCTCCATGCTGGAGTAAATGTGATTTGTAAGCAGGAAGATAGCAGAAGCACTGCAATAATCAGTTCAGAAACCGTGTTTCTTTTTATTAAATATGTCATATTTGGAGATGTAATCCAGTATTTGGTTATAAATAATTTCCCAAGATAGGAAGGTATGACTTTTGGTAAGGAGATGCCAAGTGAATGCTTAAAGCTGTGTGGCAAAGTACCAGTAGTAAGGATTATGTTAAAGAAAAAAGCAAGTGGTCTGCTACGTAGCTTACTTTCTAATCTAAAGATGTCAGGATGTATAAAATTAAAGAAAGGATGATCGTATCAGTCAATATTATCAAGAAGTTTTTTAACCTCAGTTTTAGTAATGACCTTGAAGTATAAGGGAGGGTATTGTAGCAGCTTCAGCTGTGAGGTGGTAGGTGTAATTTGAGGAGAATTGGCAAATAGGGGGTTAGAGGAAGAAGATGGATATCTGATTTCATCCTTTAATACTGAGAGCAGTGAAATGGAATGTTTATGATAGGAAGTTAACTTAGTGAAATGTCTAGAAGAAGCAAGTTTTAAGGCTCTCCAAAACATGTTAGGAAAACCAAGAGTTTGCTTTTGAAGTTTCCTGCTGTACTCTGCTTTGGCCTCATTTGTTGCACTTCTGGTTTCTTTTTTTTTTTTTGATCCTAAGACATACATTGATTTTGCATACGTTGATAAGGTCAGGTTTCCAATTTGTCCAAGATTTGTCCTTGAGTTTAGTACTTGTCTTACATTATCAGTGATCCAGGTATTAAATATGCCCTTTTCCCCTATTTTTAATGGGGTAGAGTCTTCTTTTATAGACAATAGGGTAGTACAGAACTGTTGCTTGTTTTCCTGATCTTTAGATTTGTACTTCACTCATCTCCATCCAAAACCTTCTGCTTGTTCTGCTCTTTGTTCTTACTGTCATTGATGCTGCTGTATGTACTCATGTGTATCTCTTCCCTTCACCATTTTTAGAGTTTCATATTTCCTTAGTATCCTGCCTAGTCCACTGACTTAAATCAAGCAGTTTCCACTAAATGTGTATTCCCTCTTTTCAAGGTGTATTTCTTGCCATGTATCCGTCCATTTTCCTTCCTTGTTTCTAAGCCTGTTTTCATCTATATACTGCAATGTCTTTTACCAAAGAGCCTGTCTTTCATTTTCATATAGTCATTATTTTTTTTCATTGCATTTGATCTTACTTTTGTGAAAACTTCATGCAGGTTGACACTGAAGTCCCATCAAAAGATTTCCCCTCCATTCCTTTTGTCTTATTCCATTCTAAAAAAAAAAAACTTCTGTAAACATCCTCTATATCCCATACCTAAAAAGGGTGGCCACGCCCCTGTTCCCCTCTGTAGAATAGTGTATGTGTGTTGTACCTTTAAGAAGCATTTCAAGGTTGGCACGTGCATATAAATAGCAAGCACATGCTAGCTTCAGTGCCATTTTGAGAGTGCACCCAGAGGGTGAGCATGTATGAGTGTAATAGCTAGTTTGTTTATAAGTTTATCTAAGTTAAAGTTATTAAGCCTCAATCCTGATGTATTTGTACATAATAAAACTGCTTGAACAGAATTCACAAAGACTCATCTATTTTATCCTGACTGGACAAGAGACATGGTGTCAGAAGTGGGATTCCAGAGACTGCTTTTTAGAGCTATGTGGTGCAGAGTTAACAGTGAAGATAAACTAAGAGAAACAAGCATGAAAAAGGGCCACAAATAAACCAAATGTAATGAAAACTTGCACAAATTATTTATTTTATAAAAATGATAAAACAGAGCATTACAAGGGCACAAACTGCATTATTAAATACGTGAGAGGCACAAAAGGTTTATTAATTAAATGAGATGTTTAAAGTTAAGATGTTTGATAAAATGATTATCAGAAAAGCACATAAGGGGTTCGGAATTACCTCATAATTACAAAACGAGCATGTTTAAAGCAAAACAGGCATGTTTAGAGTAAAACAAGCACAAGAAAAGTATAACAGGCATGGAAAAAGATTAAACAAGCAAAACAAATATAATAAGGGCAAAAAGGGCACATTAGGCATAAATAAAGCAAGGCGACTGCGTGTTTTTTGACAAAGTACTGTGTTTTGGCATAACTGCTATTTTGCATTGCATTTGGAGCATAATTAGTTATTCAAAGTATCTCAAAGTGTGTAAAAGTGCTTACAGTGTGTACTTATTACTGTGCATCTATTCTGAAAGTTTATGTGCAAAATACCACTATTTCATAAATTATAGTCAAAATAAAGCCATTTTGAAAAGTTTCTTGTAGTGAGTGTGTCTATTCACAAAGTACCACCATTACAGAGTGATTTTGCACTGTAATTAGTTATTTAACAAAGTACAGCCATCTTGGGAAAGTTTCAGTGTGCTGTGTACTGTTTATTTGTAAAGTGCAGTTAACGTTGAAATGTTCCTTACTCTGACCTTCTGCTCAGTTCATTCACACAGTGCAGTTGTTTTGAAATGTTTCTTACACTAATAAGAGGTGATTTCTTACAGTACAGTTATTTCAAGATTCAAGAGTATCACAGCACCCGAGAGACTTATTTCGCAAAGTTCAGTTATTTAGAGGCTTGTTGTGCTATTGGGCATAGCTACAAATGTTGGCATAAATTTTTGGCATACGTATATGTGTGTGTGCATTCATGCAAACTTGCCAAAGCCTTCAATGGTATGCGATAATATGGCAGATGGATTTCAAAAACCATCACCATTGTTGTTTGATCAGAATATTGCAGAGAACTGGAGAATATTTCAGCAAGAATATGATATTTTTATACAAGCAGCTTATTCTGACAAGGATGCATGCACTAGGGCATTCATTTTCGTAAACCTAGATAGGTCAGAGGCCATTGAAAAGGAGTGTTCATTTGTGTATGCACCAGCAGTAAATGAGGGAGAAGGTGAAAGAAAATGTCATATTATTGTACAGGCTGAATCAAGGGAAGATACCAAGTGTTTGAAGCACAAGCTAAGGGAAATGTGTAACCTCCACACAAATATTACATTAGAGAGGCATTTGTTTTACACAAGAGATCAAAAACCAGTGGAAACTTTTGCTGCTTACTTTACTGACCTGAAAAACAAAGCTAAAATGTGTTGGTTTGGAGATTTAAAAGATGAGTTAAAGGACAGGCTTGTGTGTGGTATTAATAGTGTTGCAGTGAGAAAGATTTTGTTTCATGACAGTGATTTAATGCTGAGCAAAGCTATTGCGATTTGTTGAATCCATGAAGTTACAGAAAGGCACACAAGTATGCTTGTAAGTGATAAGAGCATGGTTTCAGCAGGCTCCAGAGCATATATAGACAGCATGCAACATGTTGCTAGCAGAAGCAGGCCTAAGCACATGGCACCTACCATCCCTGCAGGCTCCCCAGGCAAAATCCATAGTTTTCCAGTAAGTTCTAAGAAAAGGCCATGCTGAGTGCAGTGCAAAAGTGAGTCAACAAAACCCAAATCCAACTTTATTGTTAACTGTCTCAGTTGTGGTGCCAATCTTGAGTCTAAAAGAGAAAACTGCTTTGCATTTGGTCAGCAATGCCACAAGTGTAAACAATGGAACCATTTTCAAAAGTTTTGTAAATCAAGTAAACCTCACACAGTTATAAAAAAGAATAGCAAGTTGATCATATAAACAGCTGCAATTGTACTTTCTATATAGATGGTGTATCAGTAATTGGTGAAAAGGTTGATGCAGTAAATTTGCTGACAAAGAATTAAGTGTTTTGCACTATCCAGATCAATGGTAAATCCACCGAGCTTAAAGTAGACACTGGATCAGTGTAATGTTATGTCAGCAGACACATTTGCTAAGGTGAGAACTAATGAACAACTGAATGTGGCTAGTCGTGTGAAACCTATTGCTTATGGAGATGAAGAAATTCGAACCTAAGGCTCAGTAGTGCTTTCATCTTATTTGGCTAGGAACTGTTACAGCTTGTTATTCAATGTAGTCCGAAGACCTGTACAATCATTAGTGGGTCTCAGAGACAGTTTGAGAATGAATTTGCTTTCTTTTACCAAAGCAGTTCATCATATAAGCACATAACCTAGTTCCAGTTTTACTGAAGCTGTTTTCTCAGAGTATGCTGATGTTTTTGATGACAAGTTAGGTAAACTTTCAGTTCATACCTCTCAACCATACCAAATTCCTTGACATTTACTGGTTTGAGGTCCAAATAATGGGTGGCCATGAATTCCCATGTAGCCCCCTCTATTCCCGAATTTCCTGGCTTTTTCTTTTTTTTAATTATTTTTTTCTGCTGACATCATCACATGCAGAGGCATGCGCAATGATGGCAGCATCATGAGCAGCCTGCCAGCCTGTCAGAATTGGCTGGGGGCTCGAGGGGTGTGACTGATTGATGATGGGCAGTAAAAGTAGTGTGTGTGTCTGGCTAAGAAAAACTTTCCAGTCTATATGCTGCTGCATTTATTGATGTGATGAGATTGGAGAAAAGGACCATTACTGTATATCCACTTGAAGATTAGAGATCTGTGTCTAGGTAAACTTTGCATTTATTGATGAGAACTGGAATGGAGAGCAGGTCCATTACTGCTGCGTATAGTTACTGCTGTTGCTGCAGTCCCATCCCATTCTTTCTTGATTACAGGACTGGTGCTGTTTTTCTGCCGCACATTTATTGATGAGAATTGCAGTATGTTGAATTACTGTGTCTAGATATAGTTGTTGTTGATGATTTAAATTACCGGACAGTTTCTGCTGCATTTATTGATGAGAACAGGTTAAATTACAGGACTGTTATTGTTTCTGCCAGAGAACTTTGTGAGGGTTGTTTTACATTTTATCGGACTGATTCTGCTGCATTTACTGATGTGAACAGGTCCGTAGTTAATTAATTACTGTGTCTGTATATAGTTGTTGAATTACAGGACCGAGGTGTGTGTCCATTACTGTTTCTGTGAACAGGTTGAATTATAGGACCGTTACTGTTTCTGTAACAGATAACTTTGTGAGGGGTGTTACATTTGAATTACTGTTCCATTTCCATTGCATTTACTGATGAGAACAGGTGCATAGTTAATTGATTACTGTGTCTGTATATAGTTGTTGAATTACAGGACCGAGAGATGTGTTTATATAGTTGTTGAATTACAGGACAGGGGTGTGTTTATATAGTTGTTGAATTACAGGACCGAGGTGTGTGTCCATTACTGTTTCTGAATTATAGGACTGTTACTGTTTCTGTAACAGAGAACTTTGTGAGGGGTGTTACATTTGAATTACTGTTCCATTTCCATTGCATTTACTGATGAGAACAGGTGCATAGTTAATTGATTACTGTGTCTGTATATAGTTGTTGAATTACAGGACCGAGAGGTGTGTTTATATAGTTGTTAAATTACAGGACAGGGGTGTGTATCCATGTCCATTACTGTGCCTGAGAACAGGTTGAATTATAGGACCGCTACTGTTTCTGTAACAGAGAACTTTGTGAGGGGTGTTACATTTGAATTACCAGACCGTTTCTGCTGCATTTACTGATGAGCAGAGGTGTGTAGTTAATTAATTACTGTGTCTATAAATAGTTGTTAAATTACAGGACCAAGAGATGTGTTTATATAGTTGTTGAATTACAGGACCTGTAATGTAAACAGTGTGTCTGTTACTGTGTCTGAGAACAGGTTGAATTATAGGATTGTTATGGTTTCTGTAACAAAGAACTTTATGAGGGTTGTTACATTTGAAGTACCGGATGGTATCTGCTGCATTTACTGATGAGAACAGGTCCATAGTTAATTAGTGAGAAAGATGGTTCCAGATAAAATCAATTTAGCTAGCAGATCTAGGAGTGATTGTCTCAGATGCTCACTCTTTGGGAGGTGTTAAGATGCCTTCTTGACATTTCAGGTAGTTTATTCAGTTAAGTAGGTAGATGAACAAGAATAAGCAAAAAGTACTATTTGAATGTAAGTTTGAATCTAGACTTACAAAATTATAACCTACATCTATTATTTTTCCAAAATCACAGCAAAAGACATTATAGTGACACATTATTGTAATATATATCATTGTGCCTATTGTACATTTCACATTTCGTGTACTAGATATGCAATGATAGCATCAATGTAGACCTTATGGAGTACATGCAGGAGGACTACTTATTGAACACAAATGGTCTGTGGTCTTCTTATATTTATATAACATTTTGTTGCACTTCTATGTGTTAATGCAGAGGTGAGCCTCTGTTGTATCAGGTGTGTTGAATGCTCCCTTGCTAGAATACTATTTACTATACAGTAGTGCCCTTATTAGCTGAGTCAGGAATATGTCACAGGGTCATTAGCAGGTGTAGCATGTACTGTTTGTATACAAGCCATTGCTGCCAACATATGGCATATCTGCAATTCCACATGTGTTTTGCTATGTTGTGCTCTGTCCTTGAATGGTATTGCTCCACATACTATGTCACCAGTCATTAATGAGGCACCATTCAGGTCCAAACAAATGGTTTACAGCACTGCAGCAATATTATTATTTACATTGGTGCATTAATTTGCCTTAGAGAATGGGCGAACTGTACATCAGCTCCTGGGTATTAATGTACAAGTAATGCCCAATGAAAAACGACTCTACCGCTTCATGGCAGCATATCAAGCCCGGACTGAAAAAAAACTAACAGCCACCATTATTCTACGCTCACTAAGCAGTGCTTTTACTGTGTAGTGAGTGTAAAATAATAAAGAAAAGAAATTAAATAAAAAACATCTGTGTGTGTGTGTTTATGTCTGTGTGTGAGAGTGTATGCATGTATGAGAGTAAGACATCGATCAAGCCATTATCTTACACTAGCTAAGTAGCCCTTTTGCTGTTTAGTGAGTGTAAAATAAATGAAACCAAAAAAGTGTGTGTTTATGCTCCTGTCTGCATGAAAGCAGAAAAGTCTGTGTCTTTACATAATTGTTGAACTAGAGGAGTGTGTGTGCCCCAGTTAGGTAAACTGGGTGGTTAGGATTACTCAGGCTCAAACCCTGTACCTTAGGTACAAGGAGCAAGAGCCTGAGTTCTCTACCCATGCCACCAATTCTGATTGAAGGAGTTATAGCTCTCAACTGTACAAATTTTCACAGAATGTCTGGAATGTTTGGCTCATACGTTTGGTCTGTTCCTCTTAAAATTTGGATGGTGCAGTGGTAGCGTTGTTGCGTCACAGTGAGAGGCTCTCTGTGTGGAGTGTGCATGTCCTCCCTGTGGTTGTGTGGGTTTCCTCTGGGTGCTCTGGTTTCCTCCCATGATACAAAGACATGTCTGGAGAATTTCTCCCTGTGCCTTTGCTGAAAATTGGCTTTGTTCCAAGTTGGACTTTCCCAGTAAACAAATGTTAAATAAAATGTGTGGTTTCCTGGCAAATCAGTGAGAACTGAATTCACTAAATAATGATAGCCATTTAAGTTTCAATGTTCCTATCTTTCAGGAAACACATGGTAACACAACATTTTATTCTAGCAACTTTCTAAGAATATACAAGCAATGTTTAAAATGTGTCCCTGGTTTCGGACCTTTGCCCCCCCAATAAATTTTGGCTTTTTTCCTGATTTCTTGTGCTGCACAGTTTTTCAGAGAAAGAGAAGCTTAGTGCTGCTTATGAAAAATCTGCTTGCATTGTTAATAGCACAATAGATATTGTACTTGCTCTTGAAGCAGAAGGCTGTGAGTTCTACTCCCACTGCATGTAGATGTATTACTGTACTGTGTCCTGCTTTTAAATGAGGTGGATGCTGCAGTCTTGAGAATGTCCTCCTTTGGTGGAGATACCTAGTAACTATGAACATGTTATCAGTTTGCCATCCATTCCCTACTGAAATATTACTAGCTTATCATTTTTTGAATGTAACATAGGCAATTTATTCTTCAAGGGCAACAGGCACTTTACTTGTAGATGAAACAATGAAATATAAAGTTGTTTGCTAGCAGCAATGTCTTAATTAGTTACAGATCTCTTTAATGTGGAATTATTTAGATGACTTTTACTTTTGCAGAGATTGTGTGTATTCACTGTTACTGGTTGATTATTAAAGTCTGAGTAGACTTTTATGATGGAAATGTTCTGAATTGGGCAGTTTTGTCATTATTAGTTCATGCATTTTGTTTCATTGCCTACTGGAAAAGTTCAAAACAATAAATTTAAAATGCACTCTAACAAGTGTGCTGTATTATACAAGGAATATAATTTAATACTGTCAGGAAGGTGTATCGAAGAACACATGTATATTTCATGTGCAAAGGGCCTATGATTTGAAAACAGCCCAAAGGTAATCTTTATCCCCCACTGACCAGATGCATTTTCTTTGAATGTGGGTTTCAATGAATATGTGCATTTCAAGGACAGAGACATTTTAATGCTAAGTCTATTTTCATTGTGAGACTGCATTGCTTTGTTTAGCAGATGTCTGTTAGTGTTTGTGCTATAAAATGTAAAATAAAAGTTTTAAATGAAATCCAAATAATCATTGTAGAAGTAAAGCAATATGCACATTTCCATGTTTATGGTAAATGGGGCAACATAGACAAGTAATGGGACATTGGAATGGCTGCAGGGAGACTCTGGGGCCATATTTTGGTTGACTGTTCTTCAGTTTGTGTTTGAAACTTGGTATCCCACAATTCCATCAGAGTGGGTGGGGTTACATAATTATGTATGCAAATTTTATGTTAATCAGTATACAGATTTGTACCTATTTTTTATGGGCCTTTGTCCAGATTTTTGATGTTCCCAGGTTGAGAGGTATGTTCCAGTTGTGTATTCTATAAAGTTAGACCCAGAGATCAGTCCAGTGGTCAGACCAGCAAAAAAAGTTCCAATAGCTATGCAGAATAAAGTTAAAGCTCATTTGGATTAAGTGGTGCAGCAAGGTGCAATTTGTCCAGTTACAGAATCAGCTGAATGGGTGTCATCCATGATAACAGCCCACAAAAAAGACTCAGACGAAATCAGAATATGCATTGACCCAAGAGATTTGAACAAAGCATTAAAGAGACCACATTTTCCAATGCGTACAGTCGAGGAAGTCACAGCGCTAATACTAAATGCCACTGTTTTTTCTGTCTTGGATGCAAACGTTCATTTTGGCTAGTGATGCTTGATCACTAATCTTCATTACTGACTACTTTCAGTACCCCATTTGGCAGATATAGATTCCCCAGGATGCCATTTGGAATAAATTCTGCAAGTGAAGTATTTCAGCATGTAATGGAGCAAATTTTTTCAGGTTATCCTTGGGCCATAATAGTAGATGATTTTTTGGTTGGAGACAATGGTGGGACAGACCATGACAAAAACCTTAGGAAAGGTCTAGGCAGAGCATGTGAAGTGAATGTAAAGCTCAATCCTCAGAAGTGCAAATTCAGACTACCAGAAGTTACATATGTAGATGATTTATTTACTAGCACTGGCTTGCGATCAGACCTGTCCAAGCAAGCCACCATTCTTTAGATGCCAGCACCAGATAATGTTCAGGCTCTACAATGTTTTCTTGGTATGGTCAACTATTTAGGCAAGTTTATACCAGACTTCAGTGAGTTGACAGCACCTTTAATAGAGCTGATGCACAAACATGTTATATGGTCTTGGTTGGAACAGCACCAGAAGGCATTTGAAGGCCTTAAGCAGCAAATTGCCACCCCACCTACATTAAGATACTATAATGTCAATAAACCAGTAACTCTTTCCTGTGATGCTTGAGAATTTGGTCCTGACATAGCTATTCTTCAAGAAGGCAGACCAGTAGCCTATGCATCTAGAACTCTTACCCAAACTGAAATCTAGTATGCTCAAATTGAGAAAGACCTTTTGGCAATAGTATTTGCATGTTCAAAGTTTCATGATTATATCTGTGGTCGAGCTGTTCAGATTGAAACTGATCACTAATCTCTAGTTACTATTCTAAAGAAGCCTATGCATTCAGTTCCAGTGAGATTACAAAGAATGATGTTCAAATTGTAAAAGTGCAACTTCAAAATGGTCTATACAAAAGGCAAACTTCTTTGTTTGGCTGATAACTTATCCAGATCACCCAGAAACACAATAGAACAGCTTCATGCAGAGCATTTTGACTTTGATGTCATGGAAGTGCATCATTTGTCTACCACAAGACTTGATGAGCTGAGAGATCATACAAAGATAGATCCAATTTTGCAAAAGCAAAGACACTACATTAATGCTGGATGGCTGTCAAAGCAATCTAATGTACCACCTCAAGTGCAAACTTATTTTCCTTACAGAGATGAGATGCTGATGGAGGATAGCATTATTTTGAAAGGTTCTAAAATTATTTTTCCTACTTCCTTACAACATGAATATATTCAGATTTTGCATCATGGTCACCCAGGTTCCAAATCTACCAAAAGAAGGGTTAGAGGACTAGTATTTTGGCCTTCTCTAGTAAAATACATTGATAAAGTACTTTCTTCTTGTTCAGTATGCAATGGTACTAAACCACATTTGCAAAAAGAACCACTTCAGCTAAGTCAAGTTCCTTAACTACCTGGGTCAACAGTAGCCACTGATATATTTGAGTCGAACAATCATCATTACTTAATGTTGGTAGACTCTTATTCAAACTGGTTTGAGATTGATTTACTACCTAATCTAACACCTGCTGCTGTTATCACCAAGTTGAAATGTCTTTTCTCAGTCCGTGGTAGTCCCCATAAAGTTATTTCTGACAATGGTACCCAATTTACCAGTCAGTTGTTTCAGAAATTTGCAAAGTAATGGGACTTTGTACATTTTACTATCAGTCCAGAGTAACCACAGTCAAATGGACTAGCTGAACATGCAGTACAGAGTGCAAAGCAATTACTCGAGAGGTCAAAGCTTAATAATACCGATGTCTTTTTGAATTTACTTAATCTCAGAAACACAACCCATGATAATATACTTGGCTTGCCTGCTCAGAGACCAGAACAACATTGCCTATTAGTTCTAGTTTGCTGAGACCTAAAGCTAAGAACAACAAAACAATTAGAGCCCAATTATTCAGAAAGTGTTCTTTACAGAAGTGCAGCTATGATAAATCGAGCAGATTCCTTTGTCCATTGAAAGAAAGAGAGACAGTGAGGATATAATGGTGAAAGGTTTTGACGGGATTGGTCAAGTAACAGGTATATGTACCAAGCCAAGATCCTATTTCATAGAATCTGAGGGTGTGGAGTACAGGAGACATTGCAGACATCCTCTTCCTGTACCAGAATCAATATTGCTGCATTGTTCCTGTGATATAGACTCTAGATCTCAAAGCAATCCAGACAATGTTCTTGTTTCAGAACGTGTCTTTACTTCTACCTCCATTCCTGATGATATTTCTGATGTAGCAAGCAAAGCAATCCCAGATAATGGACACAAAGAGGTGGTGTAAACCAAGTTTATTATTCCACAAAGCTTTTGGGAAAACTCCCTTCCTCAGTGTGTATATGACACGGAGAAAGGGATTTTTCCCAAAAGCTTTGTTGAATAATAAACTTGTTTTTCAATTACACTGCATGTCCGTTATCTGGAATTCCTTTGCCTTCTTTTTTTGACTTTTTGTCTGCATTACAACGGTTTACATTAGTGCTGGTCTGCTTTCTTTGTTTATTGATATTTCTGATGTCCCTAAAGTTGAACATTCAGCAGAGGCAGTCTCAGTTGCTAGACCTGATTCTAATTTCCATGTCACATGATTTGATTGTATTTTCAGTCCTAGTGTGAAATACACAGCAACCTGGATATAAATGTCTATATGTATTTAGTTCTGTATAATTGCATGACAAAGAATATTTTGTATTGATTGCATGTCAATTAATGTCAATATTTCATGACTTATTTCTCAAAGAGGGAGGATGCAGAATAGTGGGTGTGTGTTGTACTTTTAAGAAGTGTTTCAAGGTCGGCACATGCATATAAATAGCAAGCACGTGCTAGCCTGAGTGCCATTTTGAGAGTGAAGCCAGGGAGTGAGCATGTATGAGTGTAATAGCTACTTTGTTTATAAGTTTATCTAAGTTAACGTTATTAAGCCCCAATCCTGATGTGTTTTGTACATAATAAAGCTGGTTGAACAGAACTCACAAAGACTCATCTATTTTATCCTGACTGGACAAGAGACATGGTGTCAGAAGTGGGATTCCAGAGACTGCTTTTTAGAGCTATGAGGTGCAGAGTTAACAGTGAAGATAAACTAAGAGAAGCAAACACGAAAAAGGGTCAAAAATGAACCAAATGTAATGGAAACTTGCACGAATGATTTATTTTCTAAAAATGATATAACAGAGCTTTACAAAGGCACAAAACTGCATTATTAAATAAACGAGAGGCACAAAAGGTTTATTAATTAAACAAAGTGTCTAAAGTTAAGATGTTTGCATTATGTACATAATAAATCTGGTTGAACAGAACCCACAAAAACTAGTCTATTTTATCCTGACTGGACAAGTGACTCCCTCTACTTTATTGCCTGTTTCACCCTTGGGGCACTGAGGGATAATGATCTTCTCATTTTCTTTTACCTTTAATTTGGTCTCCTCGAGCAATACCACATGCCCTTGCATTCTACTATGTACTTTTATTTCTTTTGATTGAGTGTGAAGCCCCCCCACTATATTCCAGGCTACCATTTTCAGTCTGTGTTCATTCCCATCTGCTCCATTGGATTTAAACCCCTCCTCCCCCTCATCTTTGCCTTTGAACATCTCTTCCATAATGCTGAACAGGATTGTTTGTCTTTTAGCCTTTGTCTATGCTTGGATCCCTCTACTCATTCATATATTTGCATTTGCCACCCACCGCACTGCAATTTGGAGGGATTTAGACTTGTATAATTCACCTTATCCTTCTCTTCCCAGTTCTGCTTTGGCCCTGTCCCTATTGCTTTCTATCTATTGTTTGTTCCTATTTACCTTTCATTTTCCTATGGTCGTTATTTATTTTCATTGCATTTGATCTTACTTTTGTGAAAGCTTCATGCATTCCACAAGACTAGTGTTTCCAACTGAACTAGGGAAAATTCTTAACTCTATAGACAAATTTTCACAAATCTCAAACTACGCCATCAACCCCAACAAATCAATAATCTTCCCACTAAACCCTCTTGCTCACAAAGAATTTTTTATACCAGAAACAAAGATAAAAGTTAATTATTCACTTAAATATTTGGGTATAATATTTACCCATCCCCTACAAGAACTAATTAATAGCAATCTGTATTGGCAGACCTCACAAAATGGAAGAATCTAAACCTGTCTCTCCTCTCAAAAGCAGCTATTATAAAAATGAATATTCTCCCCAAAATTATTTTCCGCTTCTTTGCCCTTAATCAAAATATCCCAAACACTTTCTTTTCAAAAATGAATACTGCACTGGGGAAATTTATTTGGCACCCTAAAAATGTTAGAATTGGTTATACTAAACTAACACTTCCCAAAGAAAAAGGGGGGCTGGCCCTTCCAGATTTTCTAACTTACTATCATATAATAAATGCCAGTCGTATTATGCACATAGCTAATTACCAGCACTCAAATAATGTCTGGAATCCCTTATGGATAAAAATATACAATGCACACATAAGTGCATCCAACATTAACCCGAGAGCATCAATCTTTCTTAACCCTAAAACTCTCAAGGATCTCAAAATTCACCCTATATTAATAAAAAATATCATTGGTTTTCAAAACCTGATAACATCTCTTGGTATGCAGCACTCCCTAATGATGGCCCAACCAGTCCATTTAAATCCCAACTTTAAATTGAGTAACAACATGTTAAATCTCGATAGCTACCCTCTTATCAAGAACTGTATAGTTTCGGACTTCTATATAATTAAAGACTTACCATTTGAAACCATCGTTACTTCATAAGCAGCCATTAAAAAATACTATATAATCATTAAACAAATATTATACCTAATATCTCTGGCTACAGACAAGATTACAGTTCTCCCCTCAGAATTTCAGCTCTATCAGACTCTAATAGATCAGCTTCTTTTAAGGTCTAAAATGCTCTCAAATGTCTATAAACTAATAACAAAAATAAAACACCAAGACAATATACTATTCGTTAAGTACTGGGATAGACAAAACAAGGAAATAACGATTAGCCAAAAACTTGATGCAATTCTCACAACATTAAAATTAACTCCCTTTAAAAAGCTGATATATACTCAGCTCATGATAAACAATAACACCTATCATACACCATCATTCCTAAATAAAATTAACCCAAATACCTCACCTCTTTGCCCAACCTGCCTCAGCTCAGTAGCAGATATACTCCACATATTTTGATCCTGTAAAAATGTGAACAAACTGTGGTGTTCCCTAAGAGCACAGCTTGAGAAAATGGGGTACATGAAGTCAACTCTATCCTGGGAAATGGCGATTTTAAACATATTCCCCAGCCCCTTCAAATCTGAGACTAAACATATGATTGTGACACTCTGTACGTTACTTAAAACTTACATTACATTAAACTGGTTAGACAGATCCAAAATGTCTTGGAAAGACTTCCAGTCGATGGCTGTTCAATATGTATTGGCAAGCAAATTAAAGACTACTAGCAAAAAGAAAATAAAATATTTTAAAAAATATTGGAATAACCTTATAGAAGTTTTAAAATAATACTGCTCCTAGGTATATTTTTCTCCTCCCTTGGGTTGACCTCTACTTTTCTACCACCTTATACCCTCTCTCGTTCCCGCCTTAACACTGGGTCAGATACTTTACATTTCTAATCTCTACCTTCGATCTAATCCATGAAAGATCACAAATAGAAACTTTACCACCATACTTTCTCTCACTCTCGTTCATGCAATAACAGCTAACTTCCTTTTATTAACATCCTATCACTTAGTGACAGCCGAATGTATATAATGTATATAGTTAAAGCAATTGGTTTTAGTTATTTGAATTCATATCATCACAGTTGAATATTTTGATACCTGTATTTTAACTTACTGCTTCTCCCTATTCTATGTATAAACTACTAAGCACTTGCATTGTGATGGCAATTATTTGCTCTTGTTATACTGGACTGTCTGTTCTTGTGTTTAAGCAGGTATTACTAATTATATTCATATACTTGTACTGTACCTGTTGTTAACACTGTCTGTGTTTTTCAAAAATGCAAATAAAAATCATATTGCAAAAAAAAGACTAGTGTTTCCATAATTATTTCTTTCAGTAACCATTTAAAATCTCAGGACTGACTTTGCTAAGTCCCAAGATGTGGAGAACAAATGGTTAAATATCTAGACATACAAATATCAAGTCTGAGATTCCATTTCTCAAAAAAATTCCCTTTCCTCAGATTTACGTCCGTTGCAGAGTTGATATATAAGTCTGAGTAGTTTGCTCCCTCCTGCAAAAAAAAAAAAAAAAAAAAAGTTTAAAAGCAAAGAGCAATGATTAGTATTTCCTCTTCTGTTTTTTTTTTTTTTTTTTTTTTCAATTTCTCTGGACTTTGCAGTGCAAGTATCAGGATTTCAATAGCAAGGCTTTGTTTTTTTTTTCCCCCACTTCCTCCATTTTTTATTCAGGTACCACAAAACTTTTGTCCACTGCTTCATAGAGAAAACAAATTTTTATTTGAAAATGCAAACATTATAAAAAATGGTGCATCATAAGAAAAAACATGTAACAGAAATTGGCCTTTATTGGCATTTATTCAGTATCTTTCTATTATAATCTTTAGAAAATATTAGCTCGTAAAATAGTTTGCTTATGCATACGTGATCTCTCTCTCTCTATCTTTATATATATATATATATATATATATATATATATATATATATATATATATGTGTGTGTGTGTGTGTGTGTGTGTGAGTGTGGGTGTGTGTGTGTGTGTGTGGGTGTGTGTGTGTGTGTATAGATAGATAGATAGATAGATAGATAGATAGATAGATAGATAGATAGATATAGATATAAGGGGTTGTGGATAAATGGATGGGTGGATGGGTGGATATACACAAAAGTGTATGTCAAGTGTTCAAAATATATAAAATATGGCATATCAAAAAAGACCATGTAAAAGAAATCAAGTTGCCATGGTGGACTTCCAACATCAACAAACTTTACAATAAATGCAAAAAGTTGCTGTCCGAGAAAACAAAGACAAGGACCCAACAATGGAAAAGCACCCTCCTCAGCCTTAACAGGCAAATAACACAACCTGTCAAATCTTCCAAGAGCTCCTTTGACAGAAACCTAGCAAGTACTTGCGAGAATAACCATAAGGCCTTTTACAGCTACGTATATAACCTAAAGGGTAGGACCCAAGCATGTGCAGAAGTTGTGGTCAACAGTATCACACACACTGACCCCACAGAGATAGCGAACGTGCTAGTGGATAGGTTTGGCAAACATTTCACTCCCTTTTTCCCTCCTAAATTACAACAAACCCTCCCTCAAACTTCGCCCCCACCATACATATCTGAACAACAGGTCCTCAAAGCCCTGTCCAAGGCAATCAATACGGCCTCTATGGGACCAGATGACAATCCAGGCTGTCATCTAAACAGGCTAAAACATGAACTAGCATCACTACTAAGTACCCTTTTCAATAATAGCCTAACCCCAGGCTTTGTTCCTGTGGAATGGAAAACAGCTAGAGTTATTCCCCTCTACAAAGGTGGCCTATCAACAGACCCAGGGAATTACAGACCCATAAGCCTGACCAGCCTCATCTATAAGGCCATGGAATGTATCATTATGGACCTCATAAATAGAGACATAGGTAACCTCCAAACCCTAGATCCTACCCAATTTGGCTTTGTGAAAGGCAGATAGTGTCTGTTAAAACTGGTGGATTTCTTTGAAAATGTGACAAAGACCATTGATGAGGACAAATCTGTGCACACAGCATACCTCAACTTGGCAAAGGCTTTCAACACAATCCCACATTCAGGCATTATTGATAAACTTAGCAAACTGAATGTAAGCCCCTTTATTGCAAGATGGGTTGCCAGCTGGCTCACACACTGGACACACACTATTAAAGTCAACATTAACCAGCAGACCTGTTACCAGGGGGGTGCCACAGGGGTCAATGCTGGGGCCCCTACTGTTTGGTCTATATTTCTCAGAAGTTCAAGTCAAAACTAAAGGGTTGTGGCTGACCAAGTTTGCTGATAACTGAAAACTAGGTGCAGTCATTATATCCCCAAATTATGTCAGTATACTCCAGGAGGGTCTCACACAGACCAAAACTGGTGTATAGTCATGGTCTCAAACTGAATGCAAAAAAATGCAAGATCATTCCTTTCAGCAAAAACAATGCCACTTCACCATATAAAATCAACAACAATAACCTAAGTACCCATGAAGTGGTAAGGGACCTAGGTTCACAGGTTGACCATGACCTTAACTTCGACCGCCACGTGTCTACCATTGTAAGAAAAGCTTGCCACATAGCTCACTTGATTAGTATAGGCATTGCCTCAAGACCAAAAGTTATAACCCCCTATACTTGACACTTATCCAGCCCATAATTGAGTATAATGCCCCATTCAGTACGTACCGTACTAAGCACCTGCAGCAATTAGAGACATCTCAGAGTTTTCTAATAAAAAAGATCAAGGGTCTCCAGGATGTGCCTTACATGGACCAACTAAAGTCCCTGCCACTATACTGCATATCATATAGACTTCTTATGGAAGACATGCCTAGTCCACAGAGCAATCCAAGACCCAAACCTAATGACCCTGCTGCACATCCATAAAGCAAATGGGTCTAGGGCTACCCATTCCAGGGACTTAAATATGACCTGCAACTTAAATAGAATATGCTGGAGGAACAGATTTATCTCCTAGTGACTGCCACGTCTTTGGAACAGGCTACCAATTCATATGAAACAGAGCACCTCTATGACACTGTTCAAGAGGAATCTGGATGAGTGGAAGGGGCACCTTAAATTCTTATCAGGGATAGTGCCCACAACCCTCCTGGACAGGGGCAGTCATCACTAAGTTCAGTCTTGGGTATTGACTAGTACTTCTATGTTATTACATTGGGTTGAAACAGCTAGGCTTAAAATGATAGCCTAGTAATCACCTATGATCCTATGATCTGCCTATTTGTGCCTCCCTTTATTCAGTATCCTTCTACTATAAATTTTAGGAAATATTAGCCTGTAAAATAGTAGAACCCCTGGGTCACATTTGTGGTTTCCCATCCACTCATCAATGTTGTGCTTGAAGAGGATCAGCGAGGTGCTCTGTTTGATGTGTATGGGAAGTCTATTCCAGAGATGCGGTAGCCTCTGGGAGACAAACCTGTCTCTCCAGCAGGTTTTTTTGATGTCGCATATTAGATTCAGGCCTTTTGAGTGGGTAGTGCATGAGAAGTTAGACTTACAGATATGAAGCATCTTTAGTAGGGCAGGGTCTGAGATTGCTTTGTAGGCAAGACACAGATCACCTCTAAGCGATCTGTATGATACCGAGTAGAGGGATAATGATTCGAGCCTATCTGAATAGGACAGGTGTTGGAGGCCACAGAGTCTCTTTGTGAGGTATTTTAGTGGCCTTTCCAGTTGGTGCAGATGTTTGGAGAGGTACATCCAAAATGGGGCGTTAAACTCAATTATTGGTCTAAAGAGGGAGGAGTATAGAGAGGTGATAACCTCCTTTTTTTGGATGCAATCCCTTTGCTTATAAGATGAACCAAGTAAAGGGCTATTCTGACCACCACTGCTACATGATGGTTAAATGTGAGGTTGTTATCAACCTGAATGCCCAGGTCTTTCACCACAGGTTGTGTGCTTAGGGGGTTACCAGTGATGTGGTAATCAGTAGGGGTCATGTTTTTGCCGAATGGTATGATGATACATTGCTTTGCATTTAGCTTGAGGCCATGACTTTGGCACCAGTCATTAGTTGCTGTGAGACTCTCTTGCAGTATGTTAACATCATTTGGGGAGTCAGTGACAGCAACCAATGTACAGTCGTCCACAAACTTGGTCAGCCACAGACCTTTTGTCTTTCCTAGACCTCTGAGAAATAGATGCCAAACAGTAGGGGTTCCAGGACAGATTCCTGGGGAACTCCACTAGTGACAGGTCTGCTATCAAAGGTGGAGGTGCCTATTTTGACTTTGAGGGTCCTATTGGTGAGTCAGTTGGCCATACATCTGATGAGATAGGGATTTACACCAAGTTGTGTTAGCTTTTTGATGATGCCTGAGTGGGGGATTGCGTCAAAGGCCTTGGCCAAGTCAAGGTAAGCTGTATGCACTAACTTTCCCCTCATCCAGGGCCTTGGTGACAGTCTCAAAGACGTCAGCCAGGCTCAAAAGGCAAGATCTGCCCTTGATGAATCCGAACTGGGTGGGATCAAGTGCTTGGAGATTGCCTATGTCCTTGTTTATGAAATCCATAATAATATGCTCAGTGTCTTTACAGATCAGACTTGTCAAGCTAATGGGGCGATAGTTTCCAGGGTCAGTAGTGGCACCACCTTTGTGCCAGGGGATGACAATGGCAGTTCTACACTCTGCTGGAATGAAGCTTGTACTTAGGCTGTGGTTGAATAGGATGCTCAATGGTGAAGCCAGTTCTTGCTGGAGATGGTGCAGAATACATCCTGGGATACTATCAGGTCCCATGGAAGCTGTGTTTTTTGTCTTGGATAGGGCCTGTAACACCTGGTCAGTGGCAGATTTAGGCATGGGCACAGGTGCGTGTGCTGGCCCCTTTGTAAAACTTGTTTTTTTTTTCCTTTTGAAATCAGGTGCATCTTCCCAAAGAATCCTGTCACCAAATGCGCCCAATACATCTGAGATGCGATTGGAGGTTGTAGTCAGATGATTTTTTTATAACGATCCACATCCAACTGCATCTCCATTATAATTCTGGCACTTTGGTCAGAGCTGTCAAGTAATTATTAAGTACGTTAACTTTTTGTCAGAAGACAGTCTAAAATAAAAATACCAAATGATCCTGAAACTGGTCTTCGAGTGTGAGGTGATCTGCATTGAGGTAGTTTGCTAAATAACTGACCGGGGATAGTAATTTTAGTTCTCCCCTTATGGGTTAACCTTTAACAAGTAATCTGTAATTAAACTGATAAACATGGGCAGTGTATTTTATTTCTTATAGAAAAATGTGTATCCACACCACCTACACCAAAGCATTACACGAGACATCCCCACCCCTTTTCTTCTCTTTTTTTTTTTTTTTTTTTTTTTACTCAAGTTATTGCCTTTGTTCAGGGTTCGTAAAATTAGAGTAACTCGAGTGATTGGAGTAAACTGTCCCTTTGTGCTGTCTGGTTTCACTTTTACTTTTTTCTGCATTAGGTTTATTTTTAAATTTCCAAGATTAAGCTGCCTTTCTTAAACTGTATCGAATGGAAATAAAGTTAGTAAAAGTTGATGTAGTGCACATATGTGTGAAGAGATTAAGAAACCCATATCAGTTGCATACCAAACAGAGCTCCATTGTGCTGCTTGGGACTTAATTTGTTTCCTGGAGCTATATAAAATGGATTATCCTCGTACAGTTTGATTTGAGTTTGCAGGTGTGAAAGCCACAAGGTGAAAGGTGAGGTGTGGGGGAGGTGGATGGAGATGAAGGTTAGAAGCTGGCATAAAAAAATGAGAAGAGGACCTTAATACCCATGCAGTAGAAAAATAATGCTAAAAAAGCATCATTCAAAGTGTGTGTCTACCTTAGGTGTGTTCAAGACACCCCAGCTACAGCAGGAACCGGAGGGACTATCACATCCTTGTATACGGTTCATTTGTCTTAAGACACAGATGTTGTGAGCAGATACACAACACAAAAATGGCAAAGCTGTGTGTGACATTTATAGCTAGAAACCAGGAGACTCAAAGGCTACCCCTAAAAGCTAGTCTCTGTAAAATATGCGTTGCAAGAATACTGGGGATAAAAGTAATGTTTCCGTGTTATGGCACGAATATCTGCAGCTGAATTTATACAATTGATTAGGTGGAGATGAGTTAGTATCATTACTAAGTGAGGGTGGTCAAATGCTTGTCAGCAATTGAGACCTATCAACTCTCCAAACTTTGGAAGAACTTCTCTATTTTAGGCCTAATTTACCCCGACACAGGGCATCCCTATTTTTGGAGGCCAAATGCTGTCAATAAATATGCCATTTGCTTTTTCTAAAAGTATTTTGCATTTTCCAAATTCTGGATGTAAAAAAAGTGAAGTTTAAGTGCTTATTGATTTTCATTCCTTTCAGTGTGACTTACGTCGTGTTTTAATCTGATCTCTATCGTTTTATAGTAGCTGTCAAATTCCCTCCAGTTGGGGCTACACTCCTTGCTCTAACTTACCACATGATAACTTGGTAAGCATTTTTAGCTCATGGCATCCTTGCTGCGTGGTTTTCTGCAATTTGTCACATGACACAGAATAACACAAGACCCACTGACTGTCCTCCTGGGAAGTGAAGAAATATAAAGTTTATGTTTTACGGGTATGTAGGTTGTGCTGCACAACCTCAGTTTACAAACCCGTAAAAAACAAAGTTATAGTTCTTCACTTCTCAGCACTGCGCGCCCTCTGGCCAGAGTTTTACTGTAGACTCAGCACAGAAATCTTCACTGTGAACAGGCTGTGTCTTCTTGACTGGCATCTGTTTTTTTTTTCTTAATTAGTTTTCTTCATCATAAACATATTCCACATGTATCCCTCCTAGAAAGGAGAAGGCGTTATCCTGCACCACTACAATGCAATCACTTAGAAAACTTAAGACTCAAAGGCACTCTGTTTAAATGCTCACTTTCAGAGATATGCTCAAAACAACACCTCCAGACTCAGAACAGCTGTGACAAGCAAATACAGTATAAGCTTCAGTAATAGCTCCAAAGTCAAACTAAGAAGCATGTTTAGAAAAAACATGTATTAACTTTATTTTATAGCCTCAAAATAGCTGGTACCAAAGTTGTGTGGACTGAGACAACATAATCAAGTGACCGTTCAGTGAACTGCAGTACATTTTGGAAGTGCTGTAAAAACATTTTAACCTGCTTTCAAGGAATTGTAATATAAATATTTACAGTCTGTGCATAAATCTATTGGTATTGTACATACACGAGTAGCCAAATCATGCTGGTATAATTCTGGAGTGTTTGCTGGAATGCAAAGTCTTTTATAAAATCTATAGAGTAGAAGTGTTGTCATTTAAATCATTACTAGATAAAGCCAGCTATAAACGGTTAATGTCTTGTGTAAATGGTAAACTGTGGTAAGATATGATGAGCATCTGCATAATATTTCTGCTGCCCTCTCCTTCTCCCTTTGATATTACGATATGATACTTGAAAATGTATTAAAAGAGAAGAGGGAGGGAAAGTGAAAGGAAAGGAAGAAAGAATGAGGATCTATTTGGCATGGCTGTGACTACATGAGCATACTTGAGGACATCTACTCAGACTTGACCTCAAAACCTGATTCCTCTACTCTTGAAGTGCCTAGTTTTCAGTGAGGTTGCATACTGATTACAACTATTTTAGACAGATACAAGTGTTTGCACCTTCTAAATTTATAAAAAAAAGTCATAAGAGGTGGTGTCACCTCTGACACCTCTGATACACTATTGGAAATTCCTGGTGTTCTGGCTGTAGTGTGATTCTCAAACAATTTGGAAATATATCTCTGATTGATAAGTATATTTATTGGCATTTAAACCTTTCAGAGTTCTGCATTGTCTTAATTTTGCCTGAATTAATTATTTTATATATTTTCTGGCATTGTTGTCTGCTTCTCAACTGTCCTGAAACTGCTTCCCTCCTATTCCTGTGGTGAAGTTTATAAAACTGGTCTAACAGCTTTTGTGTTATCTGATTGCATCAAGGCTTGCTGATTTAAAAATAGTTTCTGTTTGTAAATTCCTGCATACACTGTGGGAAACTCCTGGTGTTCTGGCTGAAGTGTGATTCTCAAACAATTTGGAAATATATCGTTGATTGATAAGTGTATTTCTTGGAATTTTAACCTTTCAGAGTTCTGCATTGTCTTAATTTTGCCTGACTGAATTATTGTATATATTTTCTGGCATTGTTTTCTGTTTCTCATCTGTCCTGAAACTGTTTTTTTCCCCAGTGTGGTGTTCACTCTACTTAATACAGAGAGAACATTTGAGAAGGCTAACCCACTTAGGTTCTTAACCTTGAATTATTCTTCTGCTTCTTCTTCATCTCTCCTTGCACTTTACTTAAAACAAAAAAATGCACTTTATTTTGCTTTTGCCTCTTCTTAAAAGTACTCAGTTGTATTTATTCTGCTCCATTTATTACTGCTTGGTAGTAGCCTGATTAGATTGTAACTGTTACTCTAAGCCTTTTGGTTTAAGCACTTGGGTTTCAGACCAGTTGTTTTACATTAAGAAGGTTTGTGGTCTGCACTGTTGTGGCAGGATAAGTAGCTTACATCCTTCTAAGTTGGGAATTGCTGATTGAAGGCTCAGTGTCTGTTATTCTAAAAGTGTATTAGTTCTGGTTAAAGCACTTGGGCTTCAGGCCAATTATTTTTCATTAAGAAGGTTTGTAATTTGCACTCTTGTGGGAGGAGAGGCTAGATTTTGTCCTTCTGGGCTGGGAATTTCTGGTTAAAGGCTTATTGTGCCTGTTTATTTGAACTGTTTCTTTCTGAAATTGGTGCACCTTGGTTGCTGTAGCATAGACTAGATTCAGGCATCCTGAATCTAGTTTTGTTTGTATAACTTGAGCACTAATCCAGGTCATCTTTTTTGGAGAAGGTTCCCCTGCACCCTAGTGGCAGGAGTGTGCAGTTATAACTTGTCTGCTTGAAGACTGCTGGAACAGGGCTCCATTTTGAGCTTTTTTACTGGTTAATTGGGTGATTTTTTTAAATCAGTTTGCTTGTTTTCTATTGTTATATAAAAAAATTGCACTTTATTCATATGTGTTTACTGTATTTGTGTTTCTTCCAACTTTATTACTTTATTTTGTTGTTGCTGCTTGTTCTTAAAAGTACTTAATTGCATTTATTCTGCTGCATTTATTACTGCTTGTTAGTAGCCTGATTAAATTGTAACTGTTATTCTAAGCCTTTGGTTGAAACACCTGAGCTTCAGACCAGTTGTTTTACATTAAGAAGGTTTGTGGTCTGCACTGTTGTGGCAGGACAGGTAGCTTACATCCTTCTAAGTTGGGAGTGTCTGATTGAAGGCTTAGTGTCTACTATTCTAAAAGTGTATTAGTTCTGGTTTAAGCACTTGGGCTTTGGGACAGTTATTTTACATTAAGAAGGTGTGGTCTGCACTCTTGTGGGAGAAGAGGGTAGATTCTGCCCTTCTGAGCTGGGAGTTTCTGGTTAAAGGCTTATTGTGCCTGCTTATTTGAACTGTTTCTTTCTGAAATTGGTATGCCTTGTTTGCTGTAGCATAAACTAAATTCAGCCCTGCTGAATCTAGCTTTGTCGGTATAACTTGAGCACAAATCAGACCATCTTTTTTGGAGCAGGTTCCACTTCACCCTAGTGGCAGGAGTGTAGAACTTGTCTGATCTAAGACTGCTGGAACGGGGCTCAGTTTTTAGCTTTTTATTGGTTAATTTGTTTAAATCAGTTTGCTCATTTGCTACTGTTATATTTAAAAAAAAAACACTTTGTGCTTCGCCGCTTAGTTAGGGTTAAACTATTCCTGGCACCATAAAGTTTGCTCTTCAAATTTTCCCTTAGAACTACCCAGTTGTTTAGTTTTAGCACTAAATTCTGTTTCTTTGAGCTCAGCACTTGTTCAGACCTCATTGTAAGCACTAAATAAGTTACAAATTACTAAATCACTCAACTTTCCTCACTTTTCTAGAGGAAAACAGTTTTTAGCACTTAATAAATAAGCACCTATCCAGGCATGTCTAAGGGTCAGGTCCTGGTGTTTTCTCCTGTCTACCTGATGAATCTGGGCATCTTGGGTCAATGCAGTAATTGCCTTATGTACACAGACAACCGACTCCTCCTACCACCCAACACTACAACTTGTGAGAGATGCACTTATATAGCCAAACTGAAAGCAAAGCTCTCTTCACCCAAGACTGGACTAGACAGTCAAGAGGAGAAGGCAAATACTTGCACCACAACACAGTCATCAAATAGCCCCTCAAAACCTACACCACCAAAACACACACATAGAAACACAAAACACACACCTACATTCACAGAGGCTCTCAATAAAAATCTGCTTAAGCAACAGACACCTCCAAAGCAGAAACACAAGCAACATCCACCCCCCCAACACAACCCAAGTGATACATAGCCCACAAACTCAGACTGCCACTCAACCACAGCCCATAAGCCATAACACTATGCCCAACACTCTAGTCATAAGTGACTCTATAGTCAGGCACACTGATATTCCACTCAACAGGCTACATGAGGAGAAAGTTACTGTCAGCTGCCTGGTGGGTGCCAGGATCCGCCACATAATGCACACACTCAGGTCACTCCACAGCAAGTACAAGTATGACTCTGTCATTGTCCATGTTGGCGTGAATGACCTGAGATATACCTCCCTGGACTACATGAAAAGAGACATGGAAGAGCTCTCCGATCTTGTAGCCCAGGCAGGTATGACCTTAGCCCTGAGTAGCATCCTGCCATCACCCAGAATGAAACCACAGTACAAGGACTAAATGATTGACTTCAACAATTGGCTAAACTTCTGGTGTCATTCTAAGGGGATCCAGGATCTGTCTGCCTGGGATGACATGATCGACAGACCACGATGCTTTGCCAGAGATGGCCTGCACCTGTCACACTTGGGAATCCAGATACTGGATAAGGCTCTTGCCATTCCTATAGTGCCTTTTTTAGGCAAAGTTCAAATGACAAATTCGCCACCTTAACAGGTACAAGCAATCAAAATCTGAGGGTAATGCTAATCAATTCTAGAAGTCTAAACCTCCAAATGCATTCACTCAAGGCACTCCTTAAAATGGAGAACATCGACATCTGTGCAGTGACAGAGACCTGGTTCAAGGCTCCAAAAAGCACCCCTGCATTACCAGGCTATAATTCATACCACACCTTTCAGCCACCTAACCTGGACCGAAACACTAAAGGCGGAGGCATGTCCATATTCATTAAGGATATCCACACCCCCAGGCCAAGTTGCTCAGCATAATGCATCCGAGATTATCCAAGTGCAACAAACTCTGGGCAAGACCGCAATCCAAATTGCAACTTGCTACAGATCCCCCATCATGCCTCAGGATTCCCACTCCTCATTTCTTGATGCACTGGAAAATATTAGGGTACAACCCAACACCCTAATAATAGGTGATTTCAACTACCCCACCATTAACTGGGAAAACTAATCATGTACCATCTCTTTTGCTCATTGTTTTCTGGAGTTCATAAATTCCAAAGCCTTGGAGCAACTTATTCACACCCCCACCAGGGGCAGCAATATCCTAGACCTGGTCATTACCAACATGGGTGACTGGTGTTCCACAGCAGAGGTCAATTCTTCGTTGCTCAGATCTGACCACAAGGTAATGACCCTAGACATCCACATCCCGCCCTCACCCCCCATTAGGGAAACCACTGTAAAAAATTTCTCCAAAGCCAACTTCACGCTTCTTAAGACAGAAGTGGCAAACTTCACAACACCCATGCAGATGAACAATAGAGGTATGACTACTGAATCCTCCACAAATGCACTTTATAAGCACTTACACAAGTGCATGGATTGTGCTATCCCTAACAGAACCAAGATGTTATCCTCCAAAAAAAGGAAGCCAATTTTGTGGTCCCCTGCCATAAACAAACTCTACAACAGAAGAAACAAACTGTTTCAAAAAAGAGTAAAATCCCATGATTGGAGGAACGCCCTGGTTAGCCTCAGTAAGAAGCTGAGATCCCTCATAAAATCCTCCAATGCTAGTTACAAAAACAAAATCACCACTGGTTCTAAAGACAACCACAAAGCATTCTATAGCTATGTCAAGAATCTCAGTGACAACACTCAGATCTGTTCTGAGTTACAGCACAATGGCATTAAATATACAGAACCAACTAATATTGCCAACATCCTGGCAGATAGGTTCAGTGCTAACTTTACCCCCCTCTCACCCCCTAAAGGGCCCATCTCCATACCGGAAGAATGCAAATTTCCTGTAATCACGGCTGCAGAGGTAAAAACCACAATCTCCAAAGTGAAGAACACAGCATCCATGGGACCTGACAACATCCCAGGCTGCCTTCTACATGAACTGCAGAATGAACCGGCACCCCACCTAAGCACCATGTTCAATCATAGCCTCATCTCAGGCTTTGTGCCCACTGAATGGCACACAGTGACGGTTATCCCACTCCACAAAGGGGGAGCCACCAGAGACCCTGGGAACTACTGCCCCATTAGCCTAATGAGCCTGGTCTGCAAGGCCATGGAATGTATCATCATGGAACTGATAAACAAAGACATTGGTAATCTCCAAACTCTGGACCCCACCTAGTTCGGGTTTGTAAACGGCAGATCATGTCTCCTAAACCTGATAGACATCTTGAAAAAGTCACAAAAGCTGTAGATGAGGGTAAGGTGGTTCACACAGCCTATCTAGATCTCACCAAGGCTTTTAAAACCATCCCCTGCTCTGGAATTATAGATAAACTCACTAAACTAGGTATAAATCCCTATGTCACAAGATGGGATGCTAACTGGCTCACTGACTGAACCCATACTGTGAAAGTAACAAACTCCAAATCTGACTTCAGACCAGTGAGAAGTGGAGTACCACAGGGTTCAGTCCTGGGTTCTCTCCTGTCTGGTATCTACTTTTATGAAGTACAGGCTAAAACAGAAGGTCTTTGGCTAATGAAGTTAGCAGATGACTGCAAACTAGGAGCCATAATTGAAACCCCTAATGATGTGGACATCGTACAAAAGGGCCTCATGGAGACAGATGCCTGGTGTCAAAGCCATGGTCTCAAGGTCAATGCCAAAAAGTGCATTGTCATCCCTCTTGGTAAAAACTCTGTACCCATGAGCTACCACATAGGTGGTAGTCTACTTAACACTGAAAATGTGATAAGACCTTTTGACACAGGTGAACAGTAGTCTCTCCTTTGATAATCACATCACCACAGTAGTCAGGAAATCCTTCTACATGGCACACCTCATCACAAAAGGTTTCTCATCCAGGAAAAAAGAGGTCATTGTTCCTCTCTACTCGTCACTCATTAGACCCATTATAGAATACAATGCCCCTTTTGCTATGTACCTCACAAGACATCTACAACAACTGGAAAGGCTGCGGAAATACATCACAAAGAAGATTACTGGCCTCAAACAGATGCCCTATGCAGACCGTCTCAAAAAACTCCAGCTTTACTCCTTCACATATCACCTACTCAGAGGCAATCTCTGCCTAACATACAAAGCTATGTCAAACCCAGAGCTGTTGGACATGCTCCACTTAAAGAAATCGCAATCCCTCGGAGATACATGCTCTAGGGACCTAAACCTTGTCACCACAATAAGCAGAACATGCTGGAGGAATAGATTCCCATCCTAGAGACTTCCCATACTCTAGAACAAACTCCCTATATATATACATATATATATATATATATATATATATATATATATATATATATATATATATATCAAACAAAGCTCTTCATTAGTACTCTTCAAGAAAAATCTTGATGATTGGATGGGAAATAGGAAATTCACCCCGGGGATCACTTCTGTGGCTCTGCTCGACAGTGGCACAGGAAAATAATTTTCTTGGGTGGCAAAAGCCAGTGTACCTTTTTGGCTGGGCTTGTACAGGCCCTATGGCCAATAGCCTAGTACCTACCTATGATCCTATTACACTTATTCAGTGAGTGCTAAACTGAGTCTCCTGTAGTGCAAAACAACATTCAGCTGAACACAGTTGTGAACATTTCACCACAGGTGTGGATACTTGTGCAGTACTGTTCTGTACACTTGCACATAATTTCCATATATGTCTATTGCAGAGCTCGGCTTTTGAAGTAAGCATACTATGCACAGGCCCCATTTCACTCATTTGTCTGCTTTTGCAGCATCTGAGCTAAACTGGTAGTGAACTGTAAACTGACGCATTACTTATAACTGCCTGCTGTTCCTGCATCCAAGCCAAACTGATAGTCACTGCTTTTAGTATGCATAAGAGGAAATTGTTAAATACTCTGCTGTGTGCACCAGTTGTATGTGTAACAGTTATGCACTGCTGCAGACACGTGTGCATAGTTACAGATGCTTGCATACGTCTGGTACATCTGCAGCTGCTGAGTACAGTGCTCATAGTATCTCTATATACCTGCTGTTGCTATAGGTATTCTGTATGATGTCTCATTTCACTTATCTGCTGTTGTAGCATCTGAGCCAAACTGATAGCTGCTTTTAGTATCCTTTAAGTTCTTGCCACTGCCTTTGCACTTTTTTGTATTCCTGATCTGTTTATGATTACATTGCAGTTGAAGGCCTGTTTGCTAGTCATCATGTGGTATTCACAAATTGTGCTACTGCTAATATTATGCTGTATTTTTACTGCATTTTAACTGCTGATACCGATTCACTGTGATTACAAACTACTCCAGTGCTATTGATTCACTGTTTCAGTGTTTTGCACTTTTATCTCTGCACTGGTTTGCTTCACTAAACAAACCTCATAAGTGTACTCCTTACACACCAGACTATACAAACCATAAGGTTGCAGTTTCTCATGCCATTATTAGCCAGCGTGATAGCATTAGGCATACTGAGCTGAAATATCAGCAGCCTCTTCCTTACTAACAGCCATTTGCTTTTTTTCCATTAGCTAAATCTGTATGTGAGAGCTGCAAGCATATACTAACCTTAGAGGCTGTCATCCAAGCTTATTGGTATTACCCACCAGGTTGTTAGTAGTGACACCCACCTCACACAGCTGTGGCCTCCTTGTCCTAAACTAGCAAATACACCGTCTTACACTGAAGTACTTAAGAGATGCCTGCCCATATCGCAAAGACCCTGAAGACATAGGCTTGGTATATAGGATACTCAGTATCACACTTACAAACAAACAGCATCCATAGACATAACTAACATTAGAAGTAGAAGGGGCAGACACTCATCTGGCAAACTAACATTCTTAAGACAACAAGGCCAAGCCAAGACATCAGGTTAATTATAGCCAGTGATGACTTCTTAGTTAGATGCACAGATGCACCACTCACTAGGCTGAGCAGGGACAGAGTAACAGTAAGCTGCCTCCCAGGTGTCTGGATCTGCTATGTCACTAGAGTCCTCAAACCCCTTGTCCCAAGGTACACATATGACTTAGTCATTGTGCACATTGGAGTGAATGACTTGCGACATACCCTCCTTGGTCACATGACGAGAGACATTATGGAACTCTCAGACTATGCATCTGATGTTGGTGTGAACCTAGTCTTGTGCAGCATCCTACATCACCCAGAATTATGCCATAATACAAACAAAAGATTATTGACTTTATATAATTGACTTTAACTATTGTCTTAGTGATTGGTGTCATTCTAAGGCGGTCCAATATATATCATACAGGAATGAGATGATTGGCAGTCCTACCAGCTTTGCTGTATATGGCCTGCACGTCTCACCTCATGGCTTTCATATATTAGCTAAAGATTTTTCCTTCTCCCATTATGACATTTTTTTGTCAAAGTCAGTCTCTTTAAACTACCAACATAGTCAAACTAAATCAAGACTATATAAAGGTAGCACTGCCCAATGTTAAAAGCCTAAATAGTAAGTTGCACTCCTCACAGGCCTTCCTCATCCTCAGTAATATAAATATAGATGTTGACATTTTATTTATTTATTTATTTATTTATTTATTTATTTATTTATTTATTTATTTATTTATTTATTTCTGGAAAGGTAGTGTCCATATTCCTGATAAGTCAAATCATATCTTGACTCATAAGGCATTACAATGATTTTGAGCTCCTCTGTATCCTACTTATCATAAATAAAAATCTATACCACATTATAACCAGCTATCGTACCCCCACTATGCTGCCTGCAACCCACAAAGAATGTCTAAACAAACTGAAATCTCTTCCCATTGAACCTAACATTATTCTCCTGGGGATTTCAACTATCATTCTGTTGACTGGAAAACTTATACTACCATAAATATGGCACAGTGCTTCTGAGATTTCATATATGCTAGCTCCCTAGACCAATTAGTTCACATCCCTACTAGAGGATCAGACTACTGGATATAGTCCTTATCAATATAACTCCATTATGCACTACACCAGTAGTTCCCCTATCATTGGTCGGGTTACATCTCAACCAAAGCCAGTCTAAAACAAGAGCGGTCTTTGCCAGCCTAACACTTACCCAAAAGGCTTCAATGCTGCTTTGTTTTTAGCGTCTTTGAAGACTTGGTGGTAAGGAGCCATACGTCAGTTATTTAACAATATTAAATTACTTTCAGAATTAAAGCTATAACTATTTTATTAATGTGCAATACTTTTAACTTATTTTAATAAATGTAAATCATATCTCACAAATGTCCCTTATTTTTGCCCCAGAATGTTGCATCATAGTTCTCAACTTAATCAGGGACAGGCCTCATCAGAACTGGGGACAAATCCATAATCAATTTTTTTTTTTAATTTTACTACTATTAACTTGAGATGTTGACAGAGTAAGACAGTATGACTTAATTTACATCTCCTGAAATAAAAAAGTGTAGTTATTGTCATTATTTACTTAAGTATAATTCACAATCTTTTCTTCAAAGGTCACCAGTTTTACAAGGGATTAAGAGGGACAGAGCTAACATTCGAGTCAAAATCATCAATGTTCTTGAAAATCATGGACATTTGAGAAGTAATCAAACTCAGTGATTGTTTATGTTAGGGTATGCCATCATACTACATGCAGGTTTGGGTGGAGCTGACTTATTTGGCATTCCGATGGGGTAGTCTGTCAAGTGTTTTGCAAATTTCTTAACTGTTAGTCTAATTTTGTACTTTTTTTTCAACATCAAAAAGCTTAAGGTTAAAGTATAAAAATAATTGAAGCTCTAATGTTGGGCACTACAAACTTAATAGTAGTGAAAGGCAGCCACACACATCCAGCAAGGGGGCTATTGTTCCCCTGCACCCCTGTATTACACCGATTTAATTGCCTTGCAGCCCTTTTGAAGGGAGTGGAGGCCTGAGAAGCATTAAGCTGTCTACTCTGGTTTGAGTAGTTAAGCTTCTCTTTTATAACTGCTGTAATTGTCATAGTACTAGTCTGTAGCGCAACACCTGATTGAGGTGTGAGTGCGTAGGCTATGGTACTTTTTTCTTCATTTTTGCCAACCTGGATTTTTTTGGGGGGATGACTGCAATAATAGTGCATCACTTATGTAGGTCCCAGTCAGTACACAGTGAAGTACTAGCATACTGAGATGTGCTGTACCTCCACTGTTATATCAAGGAGCGCGGCAATAGAAACTATGCTTGCATACATGTGTTTATTTTTTATACAGCTGTTTGCTGAAATACTGGGTTGATTAAAGAATTAAGTCTAAACCTAAAGAGACTGCTGTGCATTTAAACATTAAACAGAAAGCATGATTATAATTTCTCCACAGTGCCACACCCTGTTACTCTCGCTGGTACCAATGAACTGCCAGATCAAACTGTTACAAAGATCATGGGGTAAAAAGGAATATGCTTGACACAAGATAGATCAACTTTGCTACTACTTAGCCCCAGCATTCACCTTGCCTTGTGACAAGCATCCATGTCATTATTTAATGACTTCAGTCCTCAGTGATTTGCCAGATAACCACAGATTTATGATGAACAGATCAAAACTATTAGGCAAAAATGTGGACATTCTATGAAAATCTGGACAGTTGAGAGGTATAGTGCATACCTACATAGGCAAAAGCGAAAATATTGTATATGTTTTTCAGGTATACCAGGGTATAGTGCTGGCTTTGATCTGAACATGTTTTAATGTTCATATGTGTGGTTGGGGTAGGGGCATAGGTGTCAGTTTTTTACTTCCAGAAGCAGGGACACAGGCAGGGAATATATGTAATTGTGTGCTCTTATTGCTGCCCCACAAACCACCTGTTATTTGAAAAATGGAAACGTTCACCCCTCTCACCATTAACAATTTTTTGCCTTTCCCTGTAAAAACATGAAATAAGTATTTTTTTCAATCTACAGGACTCCTTTTAGAAGCATTAATTTAGACAGTTATGGACATAGTATGGCTTAAAAAAACTATAGTTTATTTAACTAATGTAGAGAAAATAGTGTTTGGTAGAGTTTTGGTAGAGTACCAAATGTATAGCTAGCTACACCCTTTCCAGAAGGGTCCCAAATCAGGGGCATTTTTTTAATATTAATGCTGACGACAAAAAACTGACCCATCAATAATGCCTGGATTAGCATGCATTTTCTGATGTAAATTAAATCTGTATTTTTAATGATGGAGGAAGATTTTGAACCAAAAGTGGGACATCCCTGAAAATCATGGGGAGCTAAGAAGTATGGGTGGAGGTAACAATCGTTTCAGTGAGTAACCACCAAGAGAAAATTGTGACAGTCTGTGGATTGTTTCATAAGCATAGATAGTGTCATGGATGTAGCCAGGAATGCACTACATGCCTTACAAAAGGAGTTTTGAGTAATGTTATTTTGTTCAGCTTAAAGACACTGAATACACCATCCTTAAATATTTAATATGACTTTTCTTTATCAATGTGCAAATAGATATAACAGCCAAGCAGCAAGATAAATTGCCATAATGGTTAAGGTGTTCTCCTCCCATGCGCAAAGTACAAGGTTTGATCCTCTCTCCCAGTAAGAACTTCATGAGCTGAAGAAATATCTTTTTTTTTTTTTTTTGAGGGGAGATCTATGCCTGGCATACAGGGCACTGTCAGACTCCACTCTAATGGACCTCCTGCATATCCACAAAACAAACAGCAACAGAATTACCCATTCTAAAGCTTCTAAAGATTTAAACCCTTGCCTGTAATATAAATAGGACCTGCTGGAGAGACAGGTATGTATCCCAGAGACTACCCTGTTTATAGAACAGGCTCCCCATCCATGTGAAGCAGAGTTTACCCCTAACCCAATTCAAGTGCAACTTGGACAATTGGATGCAGAACAGGAAATTAATCCCGGGTTTGGTACCTATGTCTCTAATGGACACAGGCAACCTGTAAATGGTTCACCTCCCAGGCCCCTGCTTGTAAATGTTTAATCTCCCAACCCCCTGCTTGCACTTATCAAGGGTATCAGAACTTGTCAGAGATTTGGGATGCATGGCTAGGCTTAAAAAGGCCCTTGTGGTTTTTGGCCTAGTAAATACCTATGAACCTATAACAAACATTTGTGGTTTTATTATTGTGATTCTCCAATAGTTTACACCTACCTCTCACACAAGTCTTCTAGAGCTTCAGAGTGCAGTATATGGGAATAGGGATGAATAGGTCCCTCCCATTAATATCAGCACCCCCACCACACACAGACACATACACTCACACACACACACACACACACACACACACACACACACACACACACACACACACACACACACACACATTCATTAAATCCTGGTAGGGAGGGTGAGTTATCATTGGTCTGAAACCATGTTACAGTGATGTGCTCAGCAGACTTTCTTGATGTCATGTTATAGCTTATGTCAGATTAAGAAAAATGAACAATATATGTCTAATAAAAGAAAAAATAATTGTTCTTAAAGCTATAGAAAGAACAGTAAACAATCCAAAAATATTATGGTCTGTTTAGTAAAGTATTAGGAGTTTAATGATTTGGTACATCCATTAAATGAAGCTTTTACTAATTTATCCAAACATCTGTGCCTGTGGTACATATTTATGTTGCATAACAGTAACATAGATTTCAGTGTGGTTATTTCCACCTTCATGGGTTCTTTCCAAGTTTATAAGAGTGCATATGCCCACTATGACATGAAAGGAGAATGTGACTTGGTATGGGCAACCACTCATCTTCTCCAGGCATGCACTGAAATTACTTCTACTATCTGTACACATGCTGTGTGTTGCACAGGAATTACCTATTTCTACTACCATAGTCACAACAAAATCATGTGCAACTCTATGTAAACCGATGTCTTTCCACACGTCAGAGTTTCTTAAGGGGATCTTTTCAAAACCGCCAAACTTAGTGTCACACTTTCCCGCTTACACCCCGGTAGTCAACTAACCAGACTGCATCCCCCCCCTTTTGCAAATTCCTGGATCCGCCACTGTTGATCTACGGAGATGAGAGATGTGACAAGTATCAGTGATGTTGAAAGGGCCTTTGGGTGGACAAGGGGGTGAAGTTTGCACTGAACCTATCTACTAGCAGGTTGGCTAAGTCAACAGGATCAGTGTAAGTGATATTATTAAGTACTAATTCGGGACAAACCTGGGCTTTGCCACAGAGGTTTCTGATGTAACTGAAGAAGACTTTATTTATTTGTTTCCTTATTTATTTAACACTTGTTAACTGGGAAAGTCTGACTTGGAATGAAGCCAATTTTCAGCGGAGGACTGGGGAGAAACACTCCAGATGCACGTCTTTGTAACATAGGAGGAAACTGGAGCACCCAGAGGGAACCCACACAAATGCAGGAAGGACATGCAGACTCCACACAGAAGGCACTCCAGATGAGAATCGAACCAGAGAACCTCTTGCTGTGAGGCGACAATACTACTGCGGCACCACTGTGCATCCAGCTTCCCTTTGTTTTGGAGGCTAGTTTTGATTCATAATTGTCCTTGGAGGTTTTCACTAGTGATCTATATATAGATAATATAGATACAGACTAGATATAAACATATATATTTATATATAACAGGTTGTGGATGGATGGATGGATGGATGGATGGATGGATGGATGAATTTTGTGCTATCTCATTAGTAGTTTCTTGCATTATAGATCTTACTGTTTTATTCACTTTTCTTCTTTATCTCCTGCTAAAAGTATTATAATTTATTTAATACTTGAAACTTCTTTATAAATCTCATTCAGCTTTAAATCAGTTTTCTACAATTTAGCTTCATTTTCTAGGACTATATCTTATGCTAATTTTGGTAGTGATTTGCTTTCTGATTTCTAATATTATCTACTACTAAATTATAATTTCCGTAAATGTGCTCATCAACTATATCAACTATAATATAATCAATAAATGAGCTTTTTGATTGCATAAAATTAGTTAATCTCAAACCTTGAGAGCAAACATTTCTATTTAATATTGTTAAGTCACACTTAAATAATGTTAACAGTTTCAGACTACATTTATTGATTTGAAAATCTATTCTTTCTGAAATAATTTGTATAACTATTATAGAAACCTCTTTTGGTGTGTAAATTTCCAAACATTACACTGTCCTCATTTATAATCTCTACTGATTTGGTTGTTCTGTGTTTTGGTAGGATATACAAATTTAATATTGTGCATTTTATTCATCTGTTTCTAATGTTACTGGTACATTAGTGCATGTTTTTGCTAACAATAGTGATTTCATTTCATTTCATGTTTAATTTCAGTTACTGTTATTAATCTTGTTATGGCTGTATGAAAATTTCTTTTAGATTTCGACTATACAGTCTAAAATCTTTTTTATTGTACTTGTATAATTTGTATTATGGAGCATTTCTCTCAAGGCCTCTGCTGATAAAGGGCACACACTCAGTCAGACTATCCTGGTCAATAAATGTCAAATAAATAAATACAAATACATCTAAATCAGTGATCCATGTGTCTTGCAGACAGAAGTTGTCAAATGTTTGTATATACAATGTGAATTCTGTATCTCTTAATCTGTTTATTATCCAGGCAATATTATAAATCTGAAAACTTTGTCCCCTATAGTTTCTGTTCCGCATTATCTTTCCTAGTATGCTGTTCATTCATTTTTCATTTCTAAGTCATTGAACCACATCATAATGTGTATCCTAGCTCATCAAATTTATATAGACTGTTTTCTATCTTTCTAAATTGATCTCTTTTAAACCACATTTTGCCCTTATAGATTCCAAGTATTTCATAAGTATTATTTAAAATAGTAATAATCTTTTCAGTTTTCAGCAGTTTTCTCTATTTTCCTTAGGGACACTGTGTAAGGAAATTAAGGTTATATTTCTCTATGTTTGAAAGCCTTGGGTATATTAATTCTGGATATGCACTCTCTCTCCCTCTCTCTCTCTCTCTCTCTCTCTCTCTCTCTCTTCCGATACATTTGTCAGTTGTAAATTGAATTTATCTTCCCTGCTGCTTAACTAGTCTGGATATTGTTACCATTTCTTTTTTTTTACACTTTACCATTTACTTCTCTTTAAGAAACATTACCTCCCTTCTTAAATTACCAAAGTATGATCTACTTTTACTTATGCATGCTGCCAGTTTATCATATGATTTGATGTTAGTCAGGTGAAAGCACAATTCCTGGTACATACGTCTTGTTTTGTAATTCTGTAAATTCAGTCACTGTGTAATTTATGTTATCGTCCTACTAGAATGATCTGCTCTATTACTATCTATAACCTTATATACTTGTGCTCTACATGTATATTGTTACTTTGAAACTGCATTCTCTTACTTCTGCAGTTGTTTATGCTATCTGTTAATGTTTATGTTGTAAACAGTTAATATACTTCATAGTTTGCTAAGCATCTCTTTTGTATGCTTTGTGTTTGTCTCCTGAGCATGGCTCATGGCTGAAAAAAATCCTTGAACTAGTCACTGGCTGAGTTAACAAGACAAAATAAGTAGTAAATAAGTGCATTCCAACTGATCTCCCATTATGATCCATTGGCAGGGATTCCCTGTATCTGCTACATCTAAACCCATGACTACATTTCCCAGTGCCAACTTTTCTACATTTTCAAATGAAAAATGTATCTGAATTGCTGAAATACATATATATATATATATATATATATATATATATATATATATATATATATATATATATATATATATATATATATATATATATATATATATATATATATATATATATGGATCTAGGACTGTCCATCAAACACACGTTTCACTGAAACGTAAACCACTGAACGCACTTTCATGAAAGTGCATTTATCGAAAATGCCCCCCACTTTAATATTCTCACTCCGAGATTGCACTACAGTGGGGAAAAGGGAATATCCCCATATCCCCTCTATACCGCAATCTAAGCAACAGTTTGTTTTATATATATATATATATATATATATATATATATATATATATATATATATATGGAAAATGTGAAATTTGCCCTTCCTTCCATAATCCTAACATGTTTAATACTTTCTACTTTATTCCAAAAATAGTTTTGGTAAAGTCTATCTGAAATGTTCTTGTCTGCCACATTCAGAGCTACTCCAGATTCTGTGTTAGCCCATACACTGACGGGCTTATCTTCATTATTCATAATATTTCCATCTAATACTTCTCATTACTTTGCAGCAGTGCTTACATATTCCTTGACCTCTTTCTTTGATTTTTTTTTTCTCTACCTTTGTATCTTCCATGTTCAGTTCTCACATGGGAAGGTGATTTTTTATCAATTTCTATTCCTCTTCTGTCTTCAGTTATCAAACATTGTATCAAACTATCAAATGTGTTTGTTTTACCTTACCATGATATTTGGTTTATTTCTTCTTTCTTTATACTTTTCTGCAGATTTTCCTGTGTTATTGTTGTCACCCCCCCCTTTTTAATGTTGTCACTTCATATTTTACATTTTCTATCTCTGAGATTAATGACTATCTGATCTAAGAGCTCTTTCTGATTTATGATTAATTAATGGGTACTTGTTTGATCTTCTACATTTCTGACAATCTTTGCCTTCTTTTTCTCTTTTCATACTGCATTTCTGTAACCATTCCTTAAGCTTGTAGTTCCCAGTTCTTTTTTGGTCCCATACCATCTCCAATTTATTTTTGAATCCAGTTTTTCTCAGTCACATCACTATACCTCACTGGTATGTGCACTCATTTTTTTTTTCTGCACAGTCCTGTTCCCAGATCACCTGTCCACTTAGACCCAAGACAACATTTCACATTGCAATATCTCTGTCCCTTGGATGTATTGTATTACTAATTTGTGTCATCATAAACAATTCACATAATCCTACAGACCCTTTTTCTGATGCCCATAGCAACATTTCATTTCATTTCCTCATCACACACATCTCCACCCCTTGTACAGCTCCTCTTTTCCCTTACATGATCATGTTTCATATTTCATCCTGTTGTGTACAGATCTTCATCTATATGACTTTCAGTCTTCTGGAATATGGACTGTCCAACCCTATGAGCATACTAGGCTCTATCTCTTGAATGGTTTGCTCTTACCTTTCTCTTAAACTCAATATCGTTGATTCAATATCATTATTGAACAAAGAAAGAAAGTTAGATAGATTGATAAGTCTTAGCAGACACTTCAAACTCCCGATGCCCAGAAGACTGATGTTTAAAATCCTGAGATGAAAATCATGAAACCGAGGAAACTTGAACATTGGATTTTTACTAGGTTAAGTAAACACTTGCACAATATGCCCTTTTCTCCACTGTAGTGTGATCCTGGAGTTGGTATATATATATATATTTAGGGGTGGTGTGGGGGGTACAGCCCCCACACCTAGGTGGGTTTTGCATACCTCGGCATGAGTTTTGTTTTGATTTGGCCAAATGTTTACTTACCCTAGCAAAAATCTGATGTTTGAGTTTTTGCATTTTTATGATTTTCATCTCGGAATTTTAAACATCGATCATCTGGGTGTCGGGATTTCGAAGTAGACCCATATATATATATATATATATATATATATATATATATATATATATATCTATATGAGGACTCCATTGTATTGAATGGAGTAGATTGCTGATAGCAGTTTGGTTGTCAACATTTTGTCAACAGGAGTAGATCCTTGATGTGCGTGGGAGATCGACAATCCCTACTAGAGGAATTTCCCCTTTCCCCAGGGACTGTGTGATTTCAGAGTAGTTAGTATATATAATTAGCAGAGAATATGAGGGCACAGACCCTCCACATGGGGGTGCAAAGGGACTTCCTCCTTTCAAAACACTCCTCTTTTGTTTAGCCTGCTCCGGGGAAATCCTGTGTCTACATCCTGGTTTCAACAGCCTGCATTTGGTGCTGTACTCCATTTGCTGTAATGGAATACATATATATATATATATATATATATATATATATATATATATATATATATATATATATATATATATATATATGTGTGTGTGTGTGTGTGTGTGTGTGTGTGTGTGTGTGTGTGTGTGTGTGTGTACTTATAATATTTCCATGTATTTCCATGTAATATTTCTCACTACTTTGCAGCAGTGCTTACTTTACATATGAATATAAGTTATGTATTTGCCAACATTTTTTATCCAAACTTATAAGCATTTAGAATCTTACTTTTAAAATCATTTTCTTTTACTACTGGTCTTGGAATCATATGTAACTTTAGATGACAGATGCAAACAGTTAATTAGGATCAGTTACTGGCCTTTTGGCTATGATTGTGTGAGGCATCTGTTCTTATCATTTTAATGCTATTATTTGTGTTTGATATAATGTATAAGAATTGCCCGTTTTGATAATTAGGAAAAAAAACATTTCTATATGTTTCTGAGACCAAGTAGCATTTTGCTTTTAAATTCTCTCATTTAAGGAACTTAACTTTGCAATACAGTAAAGTGCAGAAATGAAACTATAAGGCAATAGACTGCAAGTGATGTAATGCATACTAGACAAGTGAACACATACATACTCACATTTTTGTTGTATTTAATTTTTTAGTTTTCTTAAACTGCACATTTTGGCTAGTTATATAGCTCTGTTTCCCACTAAAAGCTACAGTGTGTACTTCCATATGAAACAGTACATTCTGTCATGGGCTTCTTACAAAATCCAGTGAATCATGGGTCTGTTTTATATGCAAATGAGACACCAACTACTAAGGAGTTTGGAAGGCTGCCATTTCATGGTCTGCCTTATATTATGAGCTTTAGATTTTGGCTTTACTCAGCGTTAACTTGTATTTTCATGTTATGCACTATTCCCACTGCCATAAATTGATGACATGCTTGCTTTACTGCAGTCAGTCAGTTAGACATCTGTGTAATGTGCTACATACATAACCTCAGATTCTGCTTTACTGAGTTAATGGCTTCTTGAGATATATGTGTGACGTTTAGGATTGTAATCTTTGGAATCTCTTCATACATAGAGATGTTTGCAATGTGTGTGTGTGTGTTTATGGGGTGGGATTGATGCTGAGAGTTTTGTCTTGAAATTCTGGATATAATTATACCTTTTAGTTTCACAAATATTTAAGGCCTTCTCAGAAAGCAGTGTATTTTTATGCATGTCCATTCCATCATTTTTGATTACTTTTGTGGAATGGTTCTGTGAAACAACACCTCTGGATAATGACATGACCTACTTCCTTAGAGGGACAGAATGAACCAATGTCCATGTCTAGTGAAGGAATTTTGGTTTGAGTTTGGTAAGCAGGCTACCGGTAGTGCATTGCAAGACATCAGTTTGGAAGTGTACGACTTGTTTTAACATTTTAGATTTAATTTCCCAAAGATTACAGATTTGTAAGGGTGAGTTTGTTGCTCATTTTAATGTCTGCTTTGCAATGGCAGTTGTCTTTGGTAAATATTATGAGTACATAGGCTCACAGGTTCTTACTAGGCTAATGACCACTAGGCCTTTACAAACCTAGCTGTGCACTACAAACCATTTGAATCCCAAGTATCATACATGGGGGTATGTTATTATGCAGGTAGCCAAGGATTTGAAGGCGGGGGTGTTAGTTTGGATAATAATTTTCTTATTGACAGCCTCTGTCCATAAGGAGATGGAGTAGACTAGAGGTAAATTTATGATGTCCCATGCAGTTGTCAAGGTTTTGCTTGAATAAGGTCAGGGATAAAGTCTGCTTAAAATTGATGGGAGCCTATTCCATAGTGAAGGGATATTTTGGGGCTTATATCTGTCACTCTGGCATGTTCTGTGTATGTCACAAGCAAAGTGCAGATCCTTGGATCTAGTGTTTCTGGTGCTGTTTGTTTTGTGCATGTGCAAGAGAGCCATTAGGGCTGGGTCTAAGGAACCTATGTAAGACAGACAAAGATTCCCTCTCAGCAACCTGTAGGATACCGAATGCAGAGACAGAGTCTTTAGTTGATCAGTTTAGGACAAGGTATTTATGCCCTGAAATTTCCTGATGAGAAATGTTTGTGGGCATTCCAACTGTTGCAAGTGTCTGGTTAGATACATGCCAAACAGATGGGGCATTTCATTCAATGATAGGTCTGATAAGGGCTGAGAAGAGTGGTACTATAACTTCCTTGGACTTGGATGCCATATCCTTACTTATAATATGGGCAACACAGAATTATTTTCTTATTATCTTAGCTACATGTTGGTCAAAAGCCGAATTACTGTCTACATATGTTCCCAAATCCTTTATTACTGGGTCGACTCTTAGGGGTATTTTATTGATGGAGTAATTAACTTGCATTGACATTTTCCCAAAGGGCATTATAAAGCATTTTGGCACTGAGTTTTAGGACATGGCTTTGGGCACCAGTCATTTTGTGTTTTAAACCCAAGTCATCTGCAAACTTGGTGAGCCAGAGATCTTTAACATTAGCTTTGATTTCCAAGAAGGAAATGCCAAACAGGATTGGGCCCAGCAATGAGTCCTAGGATACTCCACCAGTGACCTGTCTCTTGGTGGAGCTGGTCTCACCAATACTGACTTCTTGGGTCCTGACTGTGAGCTAGCCAGCAATCCATCAAGTTATGTAAGGATGTACACCTAACTCAAGAGAGTATGGCAACAATGTCTGAGTGGGGTATTGCATCAAACGCTTTAACCAGGTCAGTATATGCTGCCTGTACTGTTCTACCCTTGTCCATTGCCTTTGTGACACACTCAAGGAAGTCTACCAGATTAAGTAGGCATGACCGTCCCTTAACAAAGTCAAACTGGGATTGGTCCAGTGTCTGTGGGTTGCCAATGTCTTTATCATTTTTATGACAATTTGTTCCATAGCTTTGCATTTTAGGCTTATTAGACTAATGGGTCTGTAGTTCCACAGGTCAGTTGAAGGTCTGCCCCTGTGGAGGGGAATGACTGTTGCAGTCCTCCGTTCACTTGAAATGTAGCCTGTTTCAAATCTGTAATTGAAAAGTGCTTCAAGTGGTCCTGATATCTTTTAGATTCTACAGTAGGCAACTGGGGATGTTGTCAGGACCCATGAAGGTGGTGCCTTTGGCTTTAGCGAGTGCTGCCAGCACTTGGTCCCTGATGACAGCTGGGAAAGTACGTTGGAGGGGATTTCACCTGGTGGAGCTAAGGGAGAGGGAGGAGTGAAGTTTGAGCTAAATATATCAGCCACTAGATTTGCTGTCACCCTGATTGGTGTAAGTGGTACTGTTCACCACCGGTTCAGCACACTGTTGTGTGTTACCTCTGAATTTCAGGAAATAGCTGAAGAAGGTCTTCTTATTGTCGTTAGCCTATGAAGCTATCCTAATCTTATAGGTGGCCTTGTTAAGTTAATTTGACCTCTTAGTTTCTTGTTTAGTTGTATAAGAGAGCACTTGTCTTTAAGGGAGTTGCTTTTCCTGATTTTGTCCATGAGTTTTCTTCTTTTATTATATACCCTGCCTAGGTGTGGATTCAACAAGTGGGTTTTATTATAGCAATAACCCACGCCTGGGTGTGGGTAATGCTGGATTTACCCACGGTTGGCATGGTTTGGTCATGAGGGCGAAGCCCGAGGGACCAAACAAAGCCAACCGTGGGTAAATCCAGCATTACCCACACCCAGAAGTGGGTTATTGCTATTATACAATGACATTATTTAAGAAAATAAATAATTCATTTTCTTAAATAATGGCATTGTATAATGCCTCCTTGCTGCCCTTCCACAGCTGTCTGGTATTCCACGGCAGTTCTGATGTACTGCGCATGCGTATGCTTACGCAGTACATCAGAGCTGTGTGCAAAAGCAACGGAGAAAGCAAGATTTCCGTTGCTTTTTACTGTTTCACTATATTAAATGGGTTTAACATAGCGAGACAGTTTTAAAATAAGCAATGGAGAATCTCCGTTGCTTATTTTAAAGCTGTCTCACTATGTTAAACCCATTTAACATAGCGAGACAGGTTTTAAAAAAAAGCAACGGAGAAAGCAAGATCTCTGTTGCTTTTTACACACTGTGTCACTATGTTAAACTCCTTTAACATAGAGAGACAGTGTTTTAAAAAAAGACTTATACTAATGGAAAAAGTCTGGGCGAACGGACCTTTTTCCATTAGTATAAGTCTATTTACAACGTGCACGCTGACCAATCAGTGTGCATGTTTTGGAATATTAATGGGGGGTCATGGTATAATTTTAATGTTTGCTTTGGGTTTATTTCTGGAAAGTACTACAGCCTCTATGCAGTCATTTACATGTTGTAAATAATTCTGCATAAGTAGCTGTGGTCTTGGAGCTTGGGCGAGCCTTGAATTTTGAAAAACTGTTGTTTAATAGGATGTTATTTGCCTTTGAATAGTTCCTAACTGTTAGTGGTTTAGCCGGATTTTCTGGGTTGATTTTTACTTCCAATGAGATAGCTTTGTGATCTGATCCCAGTATTGAGGACATGACACAAGGGAAGATGAAACGATCTCCCATGTTGGTGAGTACCAGATCCAGTATGTTTGATCCTCATCTGTTCCTGGGTGTTTGTGTTAATAAAGTCCAGGAATCATTGTGTCTGTCAGTCAGTGGCAGTGTACAGTTCCCAGTCTATAGAGGGTTAAAGTCACCCATGAATAGGGTGTTTGGTTGGATGGTAAGCACTTCCAGTAGGTTTAGGTAAGAGTCATGAGACTCTAGGGGCATAGATGGTGACCTGTAGCTAGCCATGCCATGGGACTTACTTATGGTGACTTGCATATGGATGAGCTCCATGGCATCATCCTGTTTAACCAACCTGGAAGTATGTTTGTTGCTAACATAGATCAAAACACCCCCACCTTTGGCCCCAGTCTGTGGTGTTATTGGTCTAAATGTGTGAAAGGCACTGTAGCTTTGCACTTACTTAATGCTTTCTACAGCTGTAAACCAAGTCACTGCACAGATGTCTACATTCATAGTGCGGAGGGCTTGAAGGGTATGAAGTTTTTTGTTTATACTCAGAGCATTGAGCAGTAATGCCTTAAGGGTGCTTGTAGACCTTTTCACTATGTTGGTAGTTTTGTCATTTTGGCATATTCTAAGAAAGGCTCTAAGGGGCTGTATAAAACTTTAGCTGGCATCTGAAAGCCTGGCGGGGGCAGTTGCAACCCATCCTTGGCAAAGCAGCATGGTCTTTTGACCATGTTTTCCCATGTTGACAGATATTGGATCCCCCCTGTACTGACACCAGAAACTAAGCCAGGTATTAAAAGCAATCATTTATGTTCATACTGTGGAATCATCCTTGGTGAAAGCAGAATGCTGCTCAATGCAAGGCTCATACCTGTCTGTAACACATATTTCAAGAGATCCATTATGCCTCTTTTTATATAGTCCAGTGAGGTATGTCCCAGGTCATTTACACATACATGGACTATGATAGAATCATATTGGTACCCAGGGGTGGCCCGTGCTATTGGACTGCCGGACTGCAGCCCCCCCCAGCTGTAAAAAATAAAGAAATTAAAAGATAAAAAAAATTCAAAATTCGCGGACTTTCATGCATGCGCACTAGTCCGGACTGCTGCTGAGACAGTCTGGAGCATGCACAGACTGTTTCAGCAGCAGTCCGAACTGGGAAACACATAAGAGCAAGATCCCAGAAGTCTATGCAGTTGTAACTGCAATAGACTGTTGGAAACTCATCGGAGTGAGAGTCGGACTGCAATGTCAGCAGTCTGAAGTTTGCAGTCTTGGTTTGGAGCTATGGATTTATGTGTGGACGGGGATTTGGAGCAGGTTTGCAGCTACAAGATCTACTGCAAGTAAGTGTTTGTGTGTGTGTTTGTGTGTGTGTAAATGCCCCAGTTGCTATATACTGGTGGCTAGACTCATGGTGGTGTGGTAGGGAATACCTCAGGCTTGAACTCTGTACCTTGTATGCAGGTTTTAAAGACCTGAATTCCCTACCCACCACCATTTGTAAAAAAAAAAAATGCAGATTTTTGCCTCATATTTGAGGATGATCTGGTCCTCATAATGTGTGTGTAAATGCCCCAGTTGCTATATACTGGTGGCTAGACTCATGGTGGTGTTAGGCTTGAACCCTGTGCCTTGTATGCAGGTGTTAAAGACCTGAATTCCCTACCCACCACCATTTGTAAACAAAAAATTGCAGATTTTTGCCTCATATTTGATCTGATCTGTTCCTCATAATATCTGTGGTTTCTAAATGCTGCAATGCTTGATATTTGATGGTGCAGTGGTAGCATTGTTGCCTCACAGCTGCAGATTTTCAGGTTTGATTCTTGGCTGGGGTGCCTTCTTCGTGGGGTCTGCATCTTCTCCCTGTGTTTGTGTGTGTTTGCCATGTTACAATGTTACAGAGACATGTCTGCATTATTTCTTCCTGGGGCTCTGCTGAAAATTGTTTTTTTTGTTCCAAGTCAGACTGTCCTGATTAACAAATGTTAAATAAAATTGACAGGCATTTGAATTTCAGACTTCAGGTTTCTGAATGTTTAATTCCTTACATAATTGATGGTGCAGTGGTAGCATTGTTGCCTCACAGCTGTTGGTTTTCCTGGTTTGATTCTTGGCTGGGGTGCCTTCTGTATGGAGTCTGCATCTTATCCCTGTGTTTGTGTGGATTTGCTCTGGTGTCCTGCCATTTTACAAAGACATGTGTCTGCAGTATTTCTCCCTGGGCCTCTGCTGAAAATTGTTTTTGTTCCGTCAGAAGTAAAATTGACAGGCATTTGAATTTCAGACTTCATATTCTTCAGAAAATACATAGTAACACAACCTAAGTTTATAAGATGAATATTCGAAATTTGTCCTTATTTTTCGGACTGTATTACCCCATTATTGGCTTTGTCCAGGTTTTTTGTGCTAAGGTTGACAGCTATGACAAGAACTGAATTCACTGAATAAGTTTGAGGGCTGTATTCCCTCATTACTGGGTTTGTCCAGGTGTTTTGTGCTAAGAGGTTGACAGCTATGGTGAGGACTGAATTCATTAAATGATAGCCATTTAAGTTTCAGTTTTCCGCTCTTTCACAAAGCAGCTGATTTGGCGTAGTGGTATGTTGCTCTGACTGTTTTGCACAGGGACCTTGGCAGTGAAATGTATGGTGGTAACACAGCATTTTTCTTTCACAAAGCAGGTGATTTGGCATAGTGGTATGTTGCTCTGACTGTTTTGCACAGGGGCATTGGTAGTAAAATGTATGGTGGTAACACAGCATTTTTCTTTCACAAAGCAACAGATTTGGCATAGTGGTATGTTGCTCTGACTCTTTTGCACAGGGACCTTGGCAGTGAAATGTATGGTGGTAACACAGCATTTTATTCTAGCACCTTTCCAAGATTATACAAGCAATGTTTAATGTGTCCCTGGTTTTTGGGCTTTTGACCACCCCCCCCCCCAATAAATTTGGCTTTTTCCAGATTTCTTGTGTTGCGAAGTTGAGATGCAGTTGAGTATTGAGTAGATTTTACAAGGAGCTGAGAGCTGCAGTGGAAGAGAAGTTTAGTGCTGCTTATGCTAAGTCAGCTTGCATTGTTAATAGCACAACAGGTGGTGTACTTGCTTTTGATGCAAAAGGTTGTTGGCTCTACTCCCACAAGGGGTAAATGCTGCCGTACTGAAAAAGTTAAGATACTAACTATGAGCCTGTTATCAGTTTGCCATCCCTTTCCTATTGCAATATTACTAACATCATTTTTATTGTAATATAGGCAATTTATTCCTCAGGGGCATCAGACACTTTATTTTTCGATGAAACCATGAAATATAAAGATGTTTGCTAGCAGCAACCTCTTCATTAGTTACAGATTTATTTAATGTGGAATTATTTAGATGACTTTTTTACATCTTCACAGATTGTGCATTTTTACTGATAATGGTACACTGTAGAATTGTGCATATTTACTGATAATGGTGGACTGTAGAATTGTGCATATTTACTGATAATGGTGGACTGTAGAAGTTTGAGAAGATTTTTATGATGGAAATGTTCTGAACTGGGCAGTTCTGTCATTATGGGTGCATGCATTTTGTTTCATTGTTTACTGGAAAGATGTTCTGAATTGGGCAGTTTTGTCATTATTGGTGCATGCGTTTTGTTTCATAGTTTACTGGAAAAATGTTCAAAACAATAGGAAGGTGTATCAAAGAGCACATGTATGTTTCATATGCAAGGGGCCTATGATTTGAACGCTTGCAAAAATAGAGAGTAACAGTCAAAAGATACACAAACGCTGGAAGATAAACTGTTTATGTAAAAAACACGGCAAAGCTTTCAGGTCAAAAACCCTTCTTCAGTGCATACATTTCAGCAATAAAAACACAATGAATATATAGTATGGGTCTATGTCACATGACTTGCAGCCAAACAGTCATATGACCATTACATTCAAATAAAAAATAAAATAAAAATACTTTTTCACTTTAATTTACTTTGCTGTAAAAACTTCAAAACAGGTTTCAATGTTATAACATCATTAATCCCTGGAATTTTATCTGCCTGCAGTCTAGTTATCCACTCATATTCCTTTAGCTCTAAACAACAAATTAGACATAGACCCATACTATATATTCATTGTGTTTTTATTGCTGAAATGTATGCACTGAAGAAGGGTTTTTGACCTGAAAGCTTTGCCGTGTTTTTTACATAAACAGTTTATCTTCCAGCGTTTGTGTATCTTTTGCCTATGATTTGAAAACAGCGCAGAATTAATCTTTATCTGCCACTGGTAAAATGTATTTTCTTTGAATGTGGGTTTCAATGCTGTTTCAATGAATGTGAGTTTCAATGGCAGAGAAGTTTTAATGCTAAGTTTGTTTAGCAGATGTCTTAGTGTTTGTGCTGTAAAATGCAAAATAAAGCTTTCAAATGAAGTCCAAATCATCATAGAAGTAAATCAGTATGCACATTAGTGTTTATGGTAAATGGAGTGAAATAGCCAAGTAATGGATCATTGGAATGGCTGCAGGGGGAGACTCCATTCGACCATGATTTTGTGAGGGGGAAGGGTGGCAAACTTAAAGACAGCCCCAGCTGAACTATACCTCCCAACTGTCCAGATTTTAAAAGAATGAATAGATTTTTGCTTCTTATTTTTGGTTTGTTCCTCATAAAATTTGTGTTTTTCTGGCAAATCATTTAGGAATTAAGTCACTAAATAATGACACACTGAGTTTCAGACTTCATAACCTTCAGAAAAATGCATGCTAAAGTAAGACATGTTGTTCTATCAACTGTCTCAGTTTATACAAGAGCAATTTTTAGTACTGTTTATATGTTCCCCCAATATATTTGGCCTTGTCCAGATTTATTGCATTAACAGGTTGAGAGGTACATGCAAATAAATTGCTTTATAGAATTAGGCATATCCAAACCTCTCAACTGTCCCTGATTTTGGCTCAAAATGTTGCTCTTCCCCCTAATAATCCCTCCGCAAAATAGCAATTTTGGAAGAAAACATGGTGGGTTTACAATTAAGAAATAACTGTAATAATCAAGAGTTATAGATTACTTTTATTTCAGAAATGCATGTAGATTCTTTTATTTTGTCAGCTGCTTAAGTTAGCAGCACTAATTTTAAAGTGTCCCTTCTTTGACAGGTTCCCAGCTGTATTGTGTGGCTATTTTATATTTTTACATCACATTTTTGGTCCATTTTTCATAAAATTGTGTTTTTTTTGGCAAATTAGTGACAAATCATTAAAGACTGAAGTTAGAAAATAATGACAGACATTTGAGTTTCAGATGTCATACCATCCAGAAAATTTATATTAATGCAAGACCTATTCTATTATCTTTCTAAGTTTATAAGAGCAATATTTAAAAATTGTCCTTATTTTTGGGCCTTTGTCCCACTTCTTTGTATGGCTTTGTCCAGATTTCTTGCTCTGAGGTTGAGAGGTATGACAAATGTGTCAGGGCCATCACAGTCAGCCAGAGACATTTCAAATTGTGACATACTTGTTGCACCCACTCCCCCATGTAGTGACTCTGGATGTGTCGAAGCAAGGCAAGGAGTAGTTATGCAGTGTAAATGTGCAGAGTATCCCCCCCATCCAAGGTAGACACAAGTACTAGAGTGGCTTTTCATCTGTCCTTGATTTTTGCAGAATGGTCTGGTTTCTGTCATATTTTTTGTACTGTTGATTTATGCTTATTACTCAAAGTGCCTGTTGCTCTGTGTTTAAGTAGCAATACTTTAATGACCATCAGGTATGCTTGGCTGAGATCGTAAGATGCAAGTAAGCTTTAATAAGCATACTGTTAAAGAATTGTCAACATTGAAAGCCTTTCTGTTGTTGCCATGTAGAGAATACTTAACTAGGTAATGTATAAGCCTTGGGTATTGAAATGCATATAACAGTATTTGTAATAAAGGACAGGATTACATTATTTTAAGAAGCTCATTACACTTGGAGACTTCCAGTCATCTCTGCAGGCTTTACCCATAAACTAAACAGAATGCCAGTCATGTGGTCCATAACCTGTACAGTAATCCTTTTAAGCAATGTATCTTGAGCTTATTTCTTGTTTGCTTTTCATTTTTTACTTTGATCATGTTTTCCCCATGAAACAAGTAGATAGTTGTCAGGCAGCAGATCTTTTTTTTTGGTAAGAAATATTTTTACAAGTGGGGGCATAAGAGATTTCTACTTTCAGCATGTTACTTGGTACTTTAATAAAGCTGAATATAAATTATAATTAGAACTGCAGTGCAAGAAGTAGTTTGAGTTGAGTGCTGCTTGTTTTTCTTATACTTGATTTTGACTGGCATTCCATTACTGTATTTAAAAAGTAATTAATTTTTTCATGCCTCACAACCTTTTTGTTTCCATCTAGATATTAAGTAAGCTGTCATGCAGCCAAAGCATTGAAATATTTTTATTCTTCTACACTTCATTTTGTCTTGATTGGACTCTCATGATGATGGTTTGGCACCCAGGGCAGTGTATTTAGTTAGTTTTTGTGGTTTTGAGCATAGCCCCTCCCCTTTGTAGTTGGCCACACCCCTTCCCATTGTCCCCACCCATTCAGCTGTCTCCTGTAGCCCCCCTTTGATTTGAAGTCACCAGCCACCACTGTTGGTACCTGGGGTGCAATAACTTGAGTACATGCATGATGCTGTGGATCCTGGCTCCAGATAGACAATTAACAGTTATCTTCTCCTTGTCCAACCTGATGAGTGGGACATCTTTGTGTCACACAATGGAGTCCCCACTGACAAGTGTATTAGGTCCATTTTTCATAAAATTGTGGGTTTTTTTTGGCAAATTAGTGACAAATCATTAAAGACTGAAGTTAGAAAATAATGACAGACATTTGAGTTTCAGATTTCATACCATCCAGAAAATTTATACTAATGCAAGACCTATTCTATTATCTTTCTAAGTTTATAAGAGCAATATTTAAAAATTGTCCTTATTTTGGGGCCTTTGTCCCACTTCTTTGTATGGCTTTGTCCAGATTTCTTGCTCTGAGGTTGAGAGGTATGACAAATGTGTCAGGGCCATCAAAGTCAGCCAGAGACATTTCAAATTGTGACATACTTGTTGCACCCCACTCCCCCATGTAGTGACTCTGGATGTGTCAAAGCAAGGCAAGAAGTAGTTATGCAGTGTAAATGTGCAGAGTATCCCCCCCCATCCAAGGTAGACACAAGTACTAGAGTGGCTTTTCATCTGTCCTTGATTTTTGCAGAATGGTCTGGTTTCTGTCATATTTTTTGTACTGTTGATTTATGCTTATTACTCAAAGTGCCTGTTGCTCTGTGTTTAAGTAGCAATACTTTAATGACCATCAGGTATGCTTGGCTGAGATCGCAAGATGCAAGTAAGCTTTAATAAGCATACTGTTAAAGAATTGTCAACATTGAAAGCCTTTCTGTTGTTGCCATGTAGAGAATACTTAACTAGGTAATGTATAAGCCTTGGGTATTGAAATGCATATGACAGTATTTGGAATAAAGGACAGGATTACATTATTTTAAGAAGCTCATTACACTTGGAGACTTCCAGTCATCTCTGCAGGCTTTACCCATAAACTAAACAGAATGCCAGTCGTGTGGTCCATAAGCTGTACAGTAATCCTGTTAAGCAATGTATCTTGAGCTTATTTCTTGTTTGCTTTTCATTTTTTACTTTGATCATGTTTTCCCCATGAAACAAGTAGATAGTTGTCAGGCAGCAGATCTTTTTTATGTTAAGAAATATTTTTACAAGTGGGGGCATAAGAGATTTCTACTTTCAGCATGTTACTTGTACTTTAATAAAGCTGAATATAAATTATAATTAGAACTGCAGTGCAAGAAGTAGTTTGAGTTGAGTGCTGCTTGTTTTTCTTATACTTGATTTTGACTGGCATTCCATTACTGTATTTAAAAAGTAATTAATTTTTTCATGCCTCACAACCTTTTTGTTTCCATCTAGATATTAAGTAAGCTGTCCTGCAGCCAATGCATTGAAATATTTTTATTCTTCTACACTTCATTTTGTCTTGATTGGACTCTCATAATGACGGTTTGGCACCCAGGGCAGTGTATTTAGTTAGTTTTTGTGGTTTTGAGCATAGCTCCTCCCCTTTGTAGTTGGCCACGCCCCTTCCCATTGACCCCACCCATTCAGCTGTCTCCTGTAGCCCCCCTTTGATTTGAAGTCACCAGCCGCCACTGTTGGTACCTGGGGTGCAATAACTTGAGTACATGCATGATGCTGTGGATCCTGGCTCCAGATAGACAATTAACAGTTATCTTCTCCTTGTCCAACCTGATGAGTGGGACATCTTTGTGTCACACAATGGAGTCCCCACTGACAAGTGTATTAGGTAAAGTGCATGCCTGCCTTATGGGCTTTGTACTTGGGGGACCATTAGGTGTAGGCCTATGTGAGATGTTTGGTGTTGCTTTTGGTGAGTGCTTTAGTGATTGCTGAGGAGCAGTGCTGCCAATAGGTGGCTTTGGAGGTCTTTGAGATTTGGGAAGGTTTCTTTTAAGTGCCTCAGCATAAGACAATCTGTGCGTGTCATGAATGGTATATGTGAGGGATGTAGTGTGGGTATTCCTGACAACCTCATTTGTATGCAAGATTTTTGCCTCAAAGGAAGTTGTGCATTTATATCTCTCACATATTGTGTTATTTTCTTTAATGATTAACTGGTTGTCTGAGAACATGAGACAACTGCTACATTGCCTTGTGATGTCCAGATTACCAAGCTGGCCACAGAGACATTTGGAAATTGCGTATCTGTGTTGTCTGGCCCTGTAATAAGGTTGGCCATTTAGGATTAAATACTGGGTTTTAACAAAGGTATTCTAGGATAGTTTCTGGAGTTAAAGGCAAGATTTTATATAATGTTTGGATATGATACTGCTATTTGATGCACAAGCTAGTTGCTCTAAGCTTATTGTTGTACAATGCCACATTGTTTAAGAGGCTTCAGATTTAATCCTTACCTTAGAAGTAAATTTTACTGTCCAGGTTTTTGATACGATACAGGGTACTGCTAACTGCTGCGGCTCGATGGAAAGCTCCACACAGGAAAAAATAGGTTGAAAACTGACTCCTATGCCTTCTAGCTAATAAATAACCATAATTTGGGCTTCCCACATTGCTTCCCAACTCAGAGAGACCAGGTAAACACCTTGTGCTACAAGATGTCTGACCCTGGGATCTGTTAATGTAAAAGCACAGCAAAACCAACTCTCAAGTTCAGATTAAACAGTGAACAACTACCAAACAACTAAATCCCTGACTGATTCGCACTTCTTCCAAGATATTTGGTGGCACACAGCCTTTTAGAAAAGTCAACAGAGAAATTACTATTTTAGCACAAAATTAAATAAATGCATTAAAATGCTCAAAAACAGTAGTGGTGCTTGTATGAAGCAAGTATAAGTGCAGTATATCAAGAAAATATTCTTATTTTAGCTTGGGTGGCTCTGAATTCAATTGAAACACTAGAAAAGTGTTGCATCGCTCTTTGTTTTTTTTTTTTTTTCAAATTTGATTTTTATTTCAATTTCAATTCACAAGCATGAATAAGTAAATACAAAATACTCTGCTTATTATAAACAGTTAGTACATGAAAGGAACAAAATGACAATGTATTAACATAAGGACAAAGAAGACACAATATAAAGTAGGTTACAAACTTACGACCTTATTATTGCTGTTCAAAACCTGATTCGCTTTAAGCAGCTGTGGTAGATATTGATACTGCTCAAATATACTAACTGCCTGACAGAAAGAGAAAAGCAAAAGAAACGTAGTACTATACTATCTATCAGGGAACTATTTACAGTATTTACACATATTTACACTGGGTTGTCACTCATTAAGGTATAGAAAGATGAGGATTAGAGTTAAAATATACATGTGTTAACGAACAACGGTATGTCTGGCACTCAAATCATAACTACTTCATGATTATGTTGTACTCCGTCTCAATCTGGTTTAATGAGGGACTAGAATTCAGTTGAATTGAGAGTAGCAAAAAGTGATGTACTATATGCTAGTTAACTGGATTTAAGATAGTATTTTTATAAGCTTTCCCCAATATTTCCTGAAATAGGACAGTTTCTTTTTGCTCACAGTTTTTAACTTGTTGGCCAAAACATATTTGATAGCTACATTTTTGAATTCTGACCAGGATATTTTAACTCTGTCGAGCCAGTTAAGGGCAATATAGAATTTAAGTAGTGCACTAAGTGTTACTATAATATGTTTGGATTCTAATGTGTAGGTACTGGGGAAAATTGCATTGCTCTTTGTAAGTGGAAATGTGATGAGACTGAAATAAATTAAAAGTTACCTAAAATTACCTTCTTCTGTAACACAATTCTAGTAAGCTATTTATGACTAGAATATACCACTTCACTTAATTTTTTTATTTGTTTTGTCTTGGGGACCATGTTCATAGACTTGTATAGACTTGAGGAATTTTATGTCCACTCAAAATTTATAATTGTGTAACTTTACATATTTTGTAGCTCCATGCACATATTTAGTCATCATGGTTCAAGAAGGCAGGAAATTAAGCAGAAAACTAAACAAGTTTGTTTTGGTTTAATGGATAGTTAGAGGCACTTTAGAAAAGTAAGCCTGACTTTCACTGAGTAAAATTTTACTGTTGCTCAAGCTAACTTCAGTAGAAAGTTTTTTTAATTTTATTTTGCAAATACCCTCAGTGTTTTTGTTGCAAAGTTTGAAATGAAAGTTTTAAATTGAGCCCAAATATTTGTGATCATTGTAGCAGTAAAAAGCAATATAGCTTGGACATTGAGAACTTTAAATATTACTTCTGGCAATTTGGAAGAGATAAAAAAGTAAAGAGATTTACAGGAGGAACTGGTCCATTACTCTAACTTGTATCCCATTTGACTGCAGTATGGTTCTCTTTCAATATTTGGTCTCATGATATTGTTCTATTCATTTCCACTTAAGTTTACTGGTTTGATAATCTGCAACAGAGCTTTTGACTTGATTATCCACATATCTTTTTTAGGTTTATTATTTAATCTCATTTTTCTTCTCCCTTCTAATTTATCATTATTCTTTGTCAGCATTATATTTATTTTAATATTATTTTGTCTGTTGATATTATGGCTGAGTGAGGTGCTTAAGTATAAGGACCATGATAAATTCTATCACAGAGAGGCCACAGAATAGTTTTCAATTTTACATTCTTCTGGGGATTCAGCTCATCTCCCATAAATCAAAATTGTATGATCAGAGCATATCTGTCAACATTCTAGATTTTTGAATAATTTTCAGATTTTTGCCTCATATTTTTGGTCTGTTTATCCAAAAAATGTGGTTTTCTAGCAAATCACTATCAAATTAGCGAGGACTAAAGTCAGAAAATAATGACAGAAATTTGAGTTTTAGACTTCATTGTATCTTTTACAAAATTCAAGCTAATGCAAAGCCTCTTATTCTATCAACATTCTAAGTTTTCAGGAGCAATATTTAAAAATTGTCCCTATTTTTGGACCTCTGTCTCCCCATTGTTTATGGGTTTGTCCAAATTTCTTGATCTAAGAGGTTGAGAGATATGGATCAAAGGCTTGTTAGCTGCAATGAGGAATGGCCTCATTAGCAGCTAACTTGCATGTCTCTGAATCACAGTTACTGCCACACATACCTCTCAACTGTACAGATTTTTGCAAAATGTCCAGATTTTTGCCTCATATTTTTGGTCCGTTTTTCATAGAATTGTGGTTTTCTGGGAAGGTATTGGCAAATCATTAAAGACTGAAATTAGAAAATAATGACAGAAATTTGAATTTCAGGCTTCATACCCTTCAGAAAATTCATTTTCATGCAAAACATGTTATTCTATCAACTTTCTAAGTTTGTAAGAGCAATATTTAAACATTGTCCCTATTTTGGGGCCTTTGCCCCACTTTTATTTATGGTTTTGTTCAGATTTCTTGCTGTAAAAGGTTAAGAGATATGCTACCACAAGGTGCAGATCATTATTGATCTGCACATTGCATTAGTTAACTACTGCTTATGTAGGCATTGGCATCCCCCCTTAGTCACTCCCCCCATTCAAGTACACATTCAAATACACAAACACACACACACACATGCACACACAAACACACACACACACACACACACACACACACACACACACACACACACACACACACACACACACACACACACACAGTCCCCATACCTGTCCTTGACTTGTCTGCCTCCCCCGATCTAATGGTTCTCTCCACCTGCAATCCTCATACTAGTTAAAATGACACTAGGGCACAAAGGTTTAGAGTACTCCCTGATGGCTAGTGTTTCCCCCATCCCCTAAACCCCATAATAGTTTATGTGTCATTATGATATAAGTAAACTTTGTCTGGTGGTGAGTATTTCCTCCACCCCTGATCCCAATACTGCTGTATATGCCATTATGACACAATTGTAATTTCCCTGGTGGCTAGTGTTTTCCCCAGCACCCAATCCCTGCAGTGCAGTATGTGTCATTATGCCACAATTGTAATTTCTGTCGTGGCTAGTCTCCCCCCCCCCAATCCCAGTAGTGCTGTGGGTACCACTATGGCACTCAAGTTTAGAGTAATCCCTTGTGCCTACTGGCTCCAACTCCTGATGCCTGTGCTACTTTTGTGTTCAGTAGAAAAAAACATGACCTTTTAGTTGTGTTCACTACCACAATATGGTGAGGCCAGCCATGCTGATCTACAATTAGAATTTATCAAAACTCGGGGGGTTTGGGGGGGGCAACTACTGCAGCAGTGTTCACTACCACGATATGGTGAGTCCAGCCATGCTGATCTACATGGCCGAGTGATTTCTTGAATCACTCAGCATGTATATGATTCCTGGAGGTGGTTCTGCTAAGACAGCACATAGCTAATAAGCACATGTCTCCTCCTGGACTGCCTGTTTAGCATTCAGTAAAGACATGGAAACAGACCTATGCAATGCTGCACATCTTCATGTTAGAGCAATATGTAGTACCATGTTTGTGCCGTTTCTGAATAAAAAAGGTTACCAAGGTGTGTATACAAAGATGTGCCCTTTGTTGGACCTTTATATATATTCCCTCCTCTGACTCAGAATCTAAAACCTAATACTAGGGTCAGGAATTCTCTTTTGAAGTAATGCATGTCTCAAACTCAGATCTTGACTTGAATAATTTATTATATCTGCACACAAGCTAAAAACAGATATTTCACACACTTGATGAAAATGTATATTGCCAGTATTGACTCGATCACATATTTTAAAAGCATTGAGTTGGTGTTTAAATTACCTATTTACATCAAGCAAGAATAAAATGATTACTGGACCAATAATTCAATTTAGATGCAAAAGGCCGTGTAATATAGCATTGCATACTAATATACTGTTAGCAATGCATTTTTCTTCAATAAATAGACATGCAAATTATTGCAATCTAAAAGGATTCAGTGAGCTAACTAAAACCTGTGTTATACAATAAATAATCTCATTGTTCCATTATGTAATCTAACTTCATATACTGCAGGTAAAAGCAAATGTTAATAGGAGCGTGACCGTTAATAATGAGTTAATGATGGAGCATGGTAGGTAATGTACTTTTCAGAACTACATATCCATCTATGATCCTGATTATTCTAAAAGTTCTGCTTTATTATAACACAAGCCTTCCCTAGATATGGCATTATTATGAAACAGTGCAGAATATATGTAAATGGTATTCTACTACATAATAGTTCTTTAGTTACAAAAACATTTCTTTTTTCATTTTTGCATATTTTATGGGCCACTTGTACTTCCTGAGTGTTGTTTTTATAATGCAATAAAAGAAGAATTGTGCGCTATAAAAAATAATTGTATTAAAAAATTTTAGCAAATGACAAAAAAATGATGACACTTTCATGTTTAGGCAGAAATGTAGAAATTGAACTCTGATAGGAAGGAACACAGCAAACATTAAACAATGATTAATCAGACTTTGAAACTTTTTTTCTGATTTCCTTAGTAATTAATTACCTGGCATGAAACAGTTAAATTATGTAAGTAATCTTACCATAACTGTAGATGATTGAGTAGATCATTGCTGCAGTAATGTAAGGTATATAGCATGTGCTGCCGGTGATCGGCTCCCCACTATTGGCCAACCTCTGAAGCTATAAGGCACCTTCCACTCCATAACTACAGCCTAAATAGGATCATAGTGAATAAAGGTCTGAATAAAGGGCAGCCAAAGCACCAAACTTTAGAGATTTCTAATCCTGAAAGATGTAATCAGGAATTTCATGAAACAGAACCATGGCTAAAAGAAACTGAAACAAAATACTCTTTTAGAATTTATCGAACCTCGGGGGGTTTGGGGGGGGCAACTACTACAGCAGTGATATACTTGAACATCTATTGTTATGTTAAGGTTACCTACATAAGTATACTAAGTTCTTCATTAAATCACTGCTACTGTAGCTTAAGCTATATGAGATGAATACCAAGTTTAGAGAGCTTGGGAGGAGGAAGGTGGGTCCAAATCCAGAAAGTACTGAAGAATAGCCTCAGCAATCCATGCTCTGAATTTAAAGCAGAAGTCCAGTTTGTGATGTTTGATAAACTTGAACTGATGCGCAAGTCTCTATCTCTGCTATATTTGTAGATCCACTCCTTTCCTAAATGCCATGGCGGTAGCCAAATCCTAAATAGGGTGAGCCCTGATTTTGCCTGGAAGTGATTGTCAACACTGAGAGTAACAACACGTAATCGTTTGAGACACCCATCTCAAAACAGTTTGTTTAGATACTGCTGGGGTCCATTTTTCTTACCTTCATAGGAATAAACAGTTAATCAGCAATCGGGAAGGATTTGGTTCTGTCAGTATAGTATATGAGTCACCTATCAACATCTAACATATGGGGACTCCTTTCACCTTCACTTTTAGGCTCTAGAAAGAAAATTGGGAGATTAACAGCCTGTTTAAAGATAAATTCTGAAACCACTGTAGGCATTAATGAAGGGTTAGTTGTTAAGGAAACCATATCCATATGAAAAATGAAATACAGATGGTTGGCCATTGAGGTCTGTAATTCAAATACAAATCAGGCAGAAGTCAGAGTAATTAATTAACAAGATTGTTTTCCAATTTAAGATCTTCAAGTCTGTGTCCTGGGCATCTTCAAAAGGAGAAAGCATAAGTGTTTATTGTACAAAATTAATATCCAAAGAAGGGTTCAGTCACTTAAGAGTTGGTTGCATATGCAAAATGGCTTTCAAAATTTGTTTCAATGTAAAGAGAAGGGATCTAAGGAAAGACAAGCAGGAATGGTCTACAATGAAGCTGAATGGAAGAATATGATTGGCCAGCAGATAATAACTCACAAAAATAATGAAGAACCAGAGGCATCAGGGCCTGCAATGAGCCCTACCTTTTTGAGTGACACCAACTAGAAAATCTATTCCACCTTCCCAAATATGAGTTTCTAGTAGCATGTTTCTTGCCTCTTGTAATACCTATTGCATGTCCTTAGCAAAAAATGTGACAAAAAGGAATTAAAACTCTATCATCTAGGCAGTCAGCTGAAGAATTTGAGGGTTGAATTGACTAAACCAACCCCTTATTGTATGAGTAAATCCATCTAGTGAAGAAGCTTGTAATTTCAAAAAAAGTGTGAACCATGGATGCTTAGTTAAAAGAGAGGTTGCCACTATCATCATCAGAAAGTCTGTTTGAATCTTTTAAGAGAATTGCAGTTGTTAGAGGAAAGGGTTTAAAGACATAGAGGCACATTCCTAACCAGGGGAACAAAAATGCATCCATTTCCAGGCCTGAGTGCACTGAGTCCTGGAACAGAATGTCTTCAATTGTCTATCTTGTCTGGAGGCAAACTAATCTATATGTGGAATTTTCCACAGAAGGACTGATCTTGAAAAGACTCATGAGTTCAACATCAGTCTGGAAAAGTCTGCCCTGCCTCTGCTAAGCTTGTCTGCCACAAAATACTGCTCTGATGAAATGTAAGTTTCCTAAAGGGATAAACTGTGCTGTATTGCTAGAGCCCAGACAGCCATAAGATTTGATTCCTCCTTGTCTGTTTATGTACCACATCACTGTTGTATTATTCTTGATGACTAGTAAAGGACCTGGAACCCAGAAATGGTGTAGAGATTGAACAGCATGTACAAGTTCCATCAGTTCTTTAATATTTATGTGTTTCAAACTGTCCTGCCTATTCCAAAGGTTTTGAATCTTTAGTGCATTGAAAACAGCCTCCCAGTAAACTCTAAAGCATCAATTGTCACCAGGTGAGTAGCCAGCTGTGGGATAAGAAAAAGACCTGGATTAAGTGTTAAGTAATGCACTCCCAATGTTGCTCCCTTTTAACAAACACAGGAATCTGAAAGAACAATGGATGTAGGTGTTGAGTCCAGAGATTTTTGATAAGCTATTGGATTTTCCTTTTATGAAGTCCGGGCAAAGGAATCATGAGAATAGTAGAGGCCACGTGCCCAAAAATTCTAATATATTCCCTTTACAATTGCCTTTGTCAGCTTGGAGAATTCCAGAAAATGAATTGCATAACAGAGAACTTTGTCCTGAGGTAGAAAAGCCAATGTTAAGAACATTTTCAGAAGAAGGACAAGAAATTGTACTTTTTGAGCAGGAAGAAAGGAAGATTTTTGCCTGTTGATCAGAAATCCCAGACAGAAAAATGTTCATTATCTAGACGAGGAACTTTTGACAATTGTCAAAGGGCACTACCACTATTAGGCATTTATCTAGAACCAGGAACATTTGACTGTCCTGCAGTCTGCAGTGCATGATAACTGGAGCTAAGCACTTTGCAAACACCCTGGGAGCAGTGGTCAGTCCAAACAGCAAGACAGAAAATTGCAAAAATCATCTGAAACTGCTACAGACTGGGATGTGATGATGAGCATCCTTTAAATCTGATGTTACTTACAGCTATTTAGGAGAATGAGAGGCAACATAGATTAAAAGGAAAACATTATGAATTTTGGAACTTTGATTTAAAGGTTGAGAAAAGAAAGGTCTGGAATCGGCATCCAAAAATCTCTTGTTGTTGGCCCCAGAAACATCATTGAATAAATGGTTTGCCCTCTTTTGGAGGAGGGCACAGGTTATATGACACCCTAAGTCAACATCTGATAGAGAATAGAATGGAAGAGGGTGGTCTGATTGGGAGGATGTGGGTGAATCCCCTAAAAAGAAGTAGGTGGCTTCCATTACCAATTGTAACCTTTAGGAATGATGCACAGTACCCAAGAATCTGATGTCATACATTGTCAAAGAGGAAAGTGAATGCCAAGAATTTAGGACCATTTCACAGGATTGCAAAGTTGAGGGGGAAAAAGGGAATGAGGAAATAGTCTGTTTTTCTTGGTTGACATTAGGCTTTGTATGTAGGACCCTTGAACCTGGATCCACACCGTGATAATCTTTTTTAAGTTTGTTAACTGGAATTCTTCTGGAAAGACTAAGGTCTGAACTTAAACAGGAATTAACACTGGGGGAGAAATGCCTGAAACACATTTGAAAGGAGAGCTAAAATATCTGAATCATTCTGTAGATTAACGTTCCTCTTTCATCACATCATTTGAGAACCTGTGCCGAAGAAATATAACCAGGCATAATGTCTCTAGACAGAACCATGTAATCTACCATGAACGCTATATTAATTGCATTATATACACATTTTAAGGAATGTTTGGTGATGTGAGAAACAAAAGACATGCCTTAGATTCTGAGGTAGGAAGACCAACTACTAACTTCAACATATCATTAAAAGAAGTTAAGATAAATCTAGATACATGAGCTAGACAGTAGACAATTGTAAATGCTAGGGTGGAAGAAACATTAGTTTTCTTATTAAACCCATCTAAAGCTTGACCCTGTCTATCAAAAGGTAAAGGATTAGCAGCAGTAATGAGCTAGGAATAAGTGCATTTGGATAAGGTAATCACCAATGATTTCACTCTAGGATTAGTAAAAAGATACCTGTAAGACTGGGGCACCTTATGTATGATATCAGGTCTTCTAGGAAGAGAACCACATGTCAGGAGATGCACAGGCTGCCAAATAAAACCATCTTTCAGAGACAGCTAAAACAGGAGGCACAGAAGCTTGCTGCGGAAAGGTTTATTTAAATCAGAACATTTCATCTCAGATTCCAAAATATCTTTTTGTTCCCTGTGAAACAAGCCCCTCATTTTAGTAAAAATATCCAAAAAAATCCTCCTACAGAGGAATGCAAGGAGGAACTTCCCTCAACATCAGAATCCCCTCTCTGGGAAAGAAAGTCTGTGAGGGAGAATCCAAATGCAATGGCTGTCCCTTTAGAAGAGAATTGGTATCAGAAAGAGAAGCCAATATCTTAACATTTCATAGGACACAAGTCTGTAACAAAAGATTAAAAGGCTGAAAACAAACCCTTAACAAAGTGCAGCCAATTATCTCTAGTAAAAGGAAGAGGAATGTGCTTATTCTTATGGCTCCTTTTCCTGGGAGACTCTTCTGGAAAAATTACATGAACATTCTCTTCTACAGGATAAATGTTCCTCAGCAAAGTGTGAGAAGACCTCTCCCAGTCACTTCCCCAGTGTCAATAAGAGGGGTTCTTCTTGTTCCAACAGGGGAATCTGAAGATTCACCAAGGATGTGACAGCCTTCTCGTACTTAGTGTCTTCCAGAGGAGCAACACCAGACTGACCAATAGAAGAATATGAATGAACTATGTAACAACTCATGGACACAGCAGTCATTCACCATCTGCTGATGCACAAAAGTTGGACTGGAAAACCAAAACTTCACTACTAATATTTCTTTGCTTGTGGACTGTGAAGGGATTAAATAACTTACTAAGGCCCAAGTTCATGATGAAGCCAGAGAAGGAGTCCCTAAAATGGCAGAATGAGAGGAAAAAAACAGTCAACACAACAAAGCACCTGAAGAACAAACAGTGCATGCACATCCTTTCAAAAATTGTCTGTAGTACTAGCAACCTCTTTTGGGAGGAAAATTAACTAATAGGGAAGAATGCAGTAGGAAATACATCTTATCACTTCAGAACAAAACACCTGTGAAAAGTTGTCCCAATAGAAAACACTACTACAGTCATCCCTCTTCACAAAGAAGGAGCGACTACAGACCCTGGGAACTATTGCCCCATTAGCCTGACGAGTCTGATATGCAAAGTTATGGAACACATCATCAGAGACCTAATAAACAATGATATAGGGAATCTCCAAACTCTGGATCCCACACAGTTTGGTTTTGTGAAGGGTAGCTCATGCCTGCTCAATCCGGTCAACTTCTTTGAGTCAGTCGCCAGAGCTGTGGATGAAGGCAAGATGGTTCATACAGCCTACCTTGATCTCGCCAAGGCCTCTGACACCATTCCCCACTCAGGAATCATAGAAAAACTCACTAAGTTAGGCATCAACCCCTATATTACTAGGTGGGTTGCAAACTGGCTCACAGATAGAAGCCATAGTGTGAAAGTAACTGATTCCAAGTCAGACTGCTGACCAGCCACGAGTGATGTCCCACAAAATTTAGTCCTGGGTCACGAAGGGACTCTGCCTGGCAAAGTTCACAGCCGATTGCAAGTTGGGAGCTATTATTAACTCCCCCAAGTGATGTTGACATCCTGCAGAAAGGCCTCACTGAGACCAATGACTGGTGTCAGAACCATGGCATTAAGCTCAATGCTAAAAAATGTGTCATCCCCTTTGGAAAAAACTGGGTTCTCATGAAGTACCACATCGATGGCAGTCCACTGAACACAGAAGGCTTTATAAGAGATCTGGGGACACAGGTTGACAGCAACTCTCTTTTGACCACCACATTGCCACTGTGGTCAGAAAGTCCTTTTATGTGGCACATCTCATTACTAAGGGTTTTGTATCCAGGAAGAAAGAGGTCATTGTCTCCCTCTACTCTTCCCTCATTAGGTCAATCATTAAGTACAATGCCCTATTTGGCATGTACCTCACTAGACACCTGCAACAACTGGAGAGGCTGCAAATGTACCTCACAAAGATAATCCTAGGCCTTAAACAGTTGTCCTATATGGACAGACTCAAAAAACTTTACCTATTCTCTGTCTCATATCGCCTACTTAGAGGCAATCTCTACTTGACTTACAAAGCCATGTCTGACCCAGCTCTGTTAGAAATGCTACATCTAAAGAAATCTAATCCCTCCACACCACACACTCCAGAGACCTCAACCTCATTACCACAATCAACAGAACATGCTGCTGGGACAGGTTTATAACCCCAGAGACTGCCCGTGCTATGGAATTGACTTCCCATACATGTCAAACAGAGCACCTATTCAAGAGAAATCTTGATGAGTGGATGGGAAATAGAAAATTCACCCTGGGAATCACTCCAGTGGCTCTACTCGACAGAGGCACTGAGAACTAACGTCGGGTGGCACGATGCCAGTGTAATCCTATCGGCTAGGCTTGTAAATGCTCCAGGGCCATTAGCCTAGTACACACCTATGAACTTATGAACCCAAGAAAAAGAAAGCCTCCATTAGGGAAAATACCATCCAATGGCTAAGAAATATGATACACTGGTGTATAATAGGCTAATGACTGCTAGGTCCCTTATAAGCCTGGCCATGCAACCCAAATGTGACCCACAAATTTGATTTATAAAGACAGTGATTTACTGAATGCCTCTGTCCATCATTAACGTAGGAGCCAGACCAGGGGTGAATTTCTGCTTACCCATCAATTGGTCCAAGTTGCACTTAAATAGGGATATGGAGGAACTCTGCTTCACATGGATGGGGATCCTGTTCCAGAAAATGTGAATTCTCTGGGAAACATATTTGCCTTTCCAACATGTCCTATTTATGTCACAAGCAATATTTAGGTATTTTAATCTAGTTCTAATGCTGTTTGTTTTGTGAATGTACAAAAGGTTCATCAAAATAAGGTCCCTGGATACCTTGTATGCCAGGCAAAGGTCACCTTTCAGAAGTCTGTCTGATACATAGAAAAGAGAAAGAGCTTTGAGGTGATCAGCACAGGACATTGTTTACTCCCTGTATTCTATTTGTAAGGAACCTTTGTGGATGCTCCAGTTGCCGCATGTGTCTAGTAAGGTACTGAAGGGGACATTATACTCTATGATGGGTCTGATGAGAGCAGAGTACAGTGGTATGATGACCACTTTGGCCCTAGATACCATGTCCTTATAAGTTGAGAAACATAGAAGAATTTTCTTACTGTCTTGGATATGTATTGGTCAAAAGCTAGATTACTATCTACATAAGTTCCCAGATCCCTGACTAGTGAATCAACTTTTAAGGCTGTTGTATTGATGACGTAGTTACCCGCAGTGATAGACTTCCCAAAAGGTACTATAATACGTTTCTTTGTATTGAGTTTTAAGCCAAGACTTTGGCAGCAAACATTTGTCTTGTCTGTATTAGACCTTTGTGAAGAATGTTCTTATCTTGGGGGATTCAATGACTTTTCCCAGTTTGCAATCATCTGCAAACCTGGTTAGCCAAAGGCCTTTGACATTGGTTTTGACATCAGGGAAGTAGTTGCTAAAGAGGAGTGAGCCTAGCCCAAAGACCTGGGGGAGTTCACTGGTAACCAGCCTCTTTATGGAGGTGGTCTCACCGATTCTAACCTTCTGGGCCAAATCATTGGACCAGCTAGCCATCCAGCATGTTATAAAGGGGCTTATACCTAGTTTCATAAGTTTGTTGGCAATGTCTGAGTGGAGTACTGTATCAAATGCTTTAGCAAGACATAAGTATGTATTATGCACCATTTTCCCCTCATCCATTGCCTTAGTGACCTTTTCAAAGAAACCCACCAAATTCAGTAAGCATGACCCTCCTTCAACATAGCCAAAGTAGGATGGATCCAGTGTCTGGAGTTCTGCTATGTCTTTGTTGATAATTTCCATGACAATTTTTTCCATGGCTTTGCAAATAAGACTAGACAGACTAATGCATCTTTAGTTTTGAGAATCTGTTGTAGGTCCTCCATTAGGAAGGGGGATGAGAGTTGCAGCCCTCCATTCACTTGGTGCAAAGCCTGTCTTGAGACTATAGTTAAATAATGACTCCAGGGATCCTGATCAGTCATATTTTAGACTATTCAGGAGAGCGTGTTCTTGGCTTTAATGAGTGCAACCAGTACATGCTCCCGAGTCATAATTGGAGGGGTTATACTTCAGGGTATTTTTGAGGGGAGGGTTGGGGTTGGTGGGGGGGTAAACAAATAAAAACACAAAATTCACGCACTGCACCAAGCCGCTTTAATGAAGAGCTAAAAGGTTCCAAAATACTAAGCGCTTTCACCATCAAAACTAATGGCTTCTTCAGAGTAAAAGAAGCTCACAATCACATTATTTAAATACAAAATTCCACCTGCACATTAACCAATCATATTTCTTGCTTAATTAACAATACCAATGAACATTATGTTATAGTGTTCAATGAACCATAAACATGCATACAAAACTTGCTTAAAAGCATATATAGAACATATATATTTATATATTTATAAACATATTCCTCATAAACATTCACTTTGAACATACACATTGTGCACATATTTTACTGCTGTTATTAAAACCTAACTTAAATTATTACAAGCCTTATCAGCCAATAAATCATAACAAAATGACTTCAAACAACCATTGCTCTTTGTTTCAAAATGGGCTTGATGGAAATATGGTCATTGAGTATAACATAATGTTCATTGGGATTGTTAATTAAGCAAGAAATATGACTGGTTAATGTGTAGGTGGAATTTTGTTTTTAAATAATGTGATTGTGAGCTCCTTTTACTCTGAAGACGCCAGTAGTTTTGATGGTGAAAGTGTTTAGTATTTTGGAGCCTTTTAGCTCTTCATTAAAGCGGCTTGGTGCAGTCCGTGAATTTTGTGTTTTTATTTGTTTATTTTAGTGGTTACTCTGTTGGGTTTAGTGTTTTTTATTGGTGGGGGGTAAAGTTGGAAGTGAATTTGGCCGCTAACAGCTACATCACCAGACTCAGTGAATGTGGTACCATTAACCACCAGTTCAGCGCATTGCTGTGTTTTGCACTTGAGGTCTCTGACATAGCTGTACAAGGCCTTGTGGATATATTTCATCTGGAAGGCTATCCTAACCTACAAGTTGGCTGTGCCTGACCTCATTAGTCTTCTTAGTTGCCTATTTACTTTGATCAGTGATTTTCTGTCTTTATGGGAATTACGGTTCCTGATTTTTGTCATAATTCTTTTTCTTTTGTTGCATATCTTGTTTAATTTGGGTTGCTACCAGAGTGGTTTGTTTCTGGGGCTAGTCCTGGGCTTAATTCTGGTAGGTACACCATCCTCTATGCAGCCACTGACATGGTTGTACAGAGTTTCTGAGAGCAATTAAGTGTAGACTGCTGCATTCTCAGGGTTTGGAGGGGCATTGAATTTTGACAAACCATCACTTAATAAAAGATACCAAAGGACACTTGAAAAAAACACTGAAAATAAAAGAACAGCCAAGTAGTGCTACAAAAATCCGAGTTCTTTATTGTAAGTGCTTTCGTTCATCCACACTATGCAGTGAACTTCTTCAGACTAAACTCTACCCAACATTCAATGCCTTATATAAGGCTCTTAATTAGTTAATAAGTTAATAAAACAATTAACAAGCTTCCTCAAATTGATCAAACTGTTAAGTGCTATAAGAAATGCCATTACAAATGGAATTTAAAATGCTAAAAAGCACAAAGAAATTTAAACATTATAATTCCTTATATCACACAAACAAAATAAAACAAATATAAACCATACTGAAATGTATGTATTATCACGTTGTGCCTGTAGACGATTCAATGATAAATAAACAGTCTCCACTTCCTATCTAGATGTTAAGCTAAAAAAATGAATCAACTTTGACCCCCTTTTTTAAAAATAATATCATACATTATATATTATATAGAAAACTGCTACTTAAATGGAGTGGTATCATCATAGTAAAATGTAACTAAATAAATGTATACACATTTCATACTACATATTACCTCTCCAATGATTTTAATTTTAGAATTAAATTTAGATTTATATACTGTCATACCCCAGGAACTAGGTTTGTAGTGGGTACGTGAGTTTTTAATAATTAAAGGCATGGATAGCAATGAAATTGATTTGATATAAGTATTACTCGAACTGGTATTACAAAATAACTACATCTTATTCAATAACAAATTTTTCCTGCAAAAATCAGGGGAAGCCATGGGCTCCCCCTGTGGGGGAAGCTTTGCAAACTACGTGATGGCCTATTGGGAAAGAGAATTCCTATTTAACAACGCCATGTTCAAGGAGAAGACTGTTTGATACACTCACTATCAAGATAACATGTTTTTTATATGGAAAGGGTCACCTGAAACAGTAGAGGAATTCCTAAATACCATTACAAAGTTTACTAACTGTCTACAATTTACCTACCAGCTTGAGATAGAAACCATTAACTTCTTAGATGTACAATTGTCTAAGGACAGAATGAATAGGAGACATAAGGCTACCATTTATAGAAAGCCTATTTATTCTAATACTTTTCTCCATTTCAGCAGCAACCAGCCTTTTCATCAAAAAAGAGCTGTAATAAAAGGACAATTGGTAAGAGCAGCCAGAATGGTTTCATCTGATGATGATTTCCAAGTCGAATATGAACTTCTAAAAAATATGCTTACAAAAAGGGGATATCCGATATACTTCTTTGAACAACTGTTTAATGAAGTACATAGAAAAAGGAACAATGGGCGTTTTAAGCCCATCTTGTTGTAAGGCTATAGCGAAGTAGTACATGATTTAACTACACAAGACAGAAATTCCAATAATCATCCAATACAGTTCAATCCCAGACTTTGTTTTTTAACTACCTATTCTATGGATGCAAAAAATATCAAGGATATTATCATTAAAAATCGGGCCGTTGTTATGGAAGATAGTACCGTGTACAGAAATTTGGGAAGAGCCCAACATAACATATAGAAGAGGCCCAAATCTGAAGAACATACTAGAATGTCAGACCACAATACCTAAAATAAATTGGGGTATGAAAAATGTGGCAGATGCCACCAATGTCAATTTATAAAGGTAGGGAACTATTTTAGTATACACAACAAAATCTACAGTGTAAAAGGAAGATTTAATTGCGAGACAACAGGAGGAGTTTACCTTGTCCGATGCCATCAGTGCCAAGGTTTCTTCATAGGAAAAACAGAACGGGCACTTAGAGGATTTACAAACACCAATACCAGATTGGCAAGATGTCAACTATCAGTGCTTTGCAAGGCATGTTATAGACAATCCCACACATAAATTCCATGTTATTATCATGGATCAAATAAGTAAAAATATTAGAGGTGGTCTGTGGGAACAGAAGTTGGAAGAATGTGAACTATTATGACAGTTAAGAACCAATGCCCATGTTCCATCAGGGCTGAATGAATTTAGTTAAATTAAATGCATTTTAAAGTTAAAATCATTAGATAGGTAATATGTAGTATGAAATGTGTACACATTTATTCAGTTACATTTTACTATGATGATACCACTCAATTTAAGTAGCAGTTTTCTATATAATATATAATGTATGGGTACTTGCGTATTATCGCAACCAGATTTTTGCTGTTGCGAATTTCACTTCGTTGAATACAGACAGCTGCATCAAACACTGCAAAGTGTTGTGCAAACTCATTATTGCTGGCAAAAAATCTCTGGACTACCTTCAGGCACATAAAAAGATGAAACAATCATCTTCCCTTTCTGCGTGCATTACAGACGCACGCTTGAATTGTCAGGGATGCTGTCTTAACTGATGAATGGAATATTTGAACCGTGAGGAACAAAGCCCTCACAGAAGGAAAACACAGACAGAGGAACGATATTTTGGGTAAAGTAATACTTTGTTAAAAGTGTGTAAACAGAATGGAAAACAACCATGGCAATGCAAAAGTTGAGGAATACTACTGCTGATAACATTTCAGGGTGGATGATGTTGATAGCCGTTTATGGGTTCTTGATTAAACCGTACTAAGAACAGTATGGAAAACATGTTACTGGCTGATGATGCCCTTCTTCCTGTCATTACTGCCATGTTTGGACCTGAGACTGTATAAAAATTGTTAAAACTAAAAAAAAGTTATGCATAACTCCTGTGTCTCTGCCTTTCAATGTGGGGGGAAAGTGGTGAGCAATTGCAGTGAGTAAGACAGCAGCCCTGACAGCTGAAGCGTGTATGCACTTTACTGTGAGCTACATGACATGCTGGTGGTAAAGTGCATACCTAAACAGCGATATTAACTTACTCATTTTTTGGGTGATAACTCTGCATAAAATAACTGTCAGTGTAAAAGAAAACCCATAGTCTGACATTGTCACACCATGAACAGTTACATTTCCACATCGAGAAACAACCATTATTATCGCAAAAATCTGGTTGTGATAATGCGTAAGTACCAATGTATAATATTATTTTTAAAAAAGGGGGTCAAAGTTGATTCACTTTTTTAGCTTAACATCTAGATAGGAAGTGTAGGCTATTTATCATTGCATTATTTACAGACACAATGCGATAATACATACATTTTAGTATGGTTTATATTTGTCTTATTTTGTTTGTGTTATATAAGGAATTATAATGTTTAAATTTCTTTGTGCTTTTTCGCATTTTAAATTCCATTTGTAATGGCATTTCTTATAGCATTTAACAATTTGATCATTTGAGGAATCTTGTTAATTATTTTCTTAACTTATTAACTAATTAAGAGTCTTATATAAGGTTTTAAATGTTGGGTAGAGTTTTGTCTAAAGAAGTTCATTGTATAGTGTGGATGAACGAAAGCCCTTACAATAAAGAACTGGGATTTTTTTAGCACTCCTCAGCTGTTCGTTTGTTACTTGATAAAAGATAATTTGCTTTGAAATAGTTCCTAACTTTTACTGGTTTTAATGGGATTACAGAGTTGATTTTGATGGAGACAGCTTTATAGTTAGATCTTACCAGAAATGATGAGACATTGGGGAGGGGTGCAACATTCTCCCATATTTGTAAGCATGAAGTCCAGTATATTGGAACCTCTAGTCAGCATTTTTGCTATTTGTTCAAGGATGTTTGTATTTACAAAGTCCAGGAATCTCTGTACCTATAGATTTGAGGCCCTGTATGATTCCCAGTCTATAGAGGAGTAATTAAAGTTTCCCATGACTAGGGTGTTAGTTTGGATGGTAAAAGTCTCCAGTAGGTCTAAGTATGCACGGTGAACTTCTTGGTACATAAATGGTGACCTATAGCTGGCTAGGATATGGTACTGGATTTTGTCTATGGTTATCTGCACATGAAAGAACTCCAACACATCATCCTGTTTGACAGTCCTAGATGTACGCTTGTTGTTTATATATATTGAGACACATCCTCCTTTAGCCCTTGTCTGTGCAGCTATTGGTCTAAAAGTGTGAAAAGCACTGAAACCTTGTACTACCAGATACTCTCTGCTGCATTAAACCATGTCTCTGTAACTGAACAGATGTTTATATTCTTGAGTGTGAAGAGGGTTTCTAAGGAATGCAGATTGTTATTTAGGGTCATGGCATTGAGAAGTAACACCTTGAGGCTCATTTGAATTGATTTTACTATGCTGGCAGGTTTGTCTATTTGGCATTGCTAAAAAGGCACTAAGGGGATGAATAAAGTTTTAACCAGTATTTAAAAGTTTAGAGGAGAGAGATGAAGACCATTGTTGGTAAAGCAATGTGGTCTGTAAATGTCCTCCAAAGATGACAAATACTTGATCTCCTTAGAATGATACCAGAAAGACAGCCATGGTAATATGCTGTTCAATGCTAGGCACAGAACAGGCTGAGCCATAGTCTGAAAACTCCATAATATCTCTCTACATATAGTCAAGGGAGGTACATCTCAGGTCATTTACACTTACATTGACTATGATGGAATCATACTGGTACCTGTGGCATAATGACTTGAGTGTGTGTGTGATATAGCAGATCTTGGCTACAGATAAGTAAGTAACTACTAAAATCTCCTTGTTCAGCCTGGTTCAAGGGGCATCAGTATATGGAGTCCCCTATTATGAGAGTCCTGGGAAGTGTGTTTGTTTGCCTTAGGGGCTTAGTGTTTGGGGCTCCACTGACAGTGACAGTATATGTGGTGTTAGGTGGTATTTTTTCTTAGTGCCTTTGAGCTTGCTGAGGCACATCTTTGGCAATGGGTGGTCTAGGCTATGTTTATAGTTTAGGAAGATTGGTTTTAAGTGCCTCAGCATACATTAGTCTATATGTGTGTTGTGTGCTGTTTGAGGTGGGTGTTGTGTGCGTGGGTTCATCAAACTGATGTGTGCTTGTATGCACACATATGCAGTAACATCCAGTGTTATTGTGTAAGTACACCTCTCGATACTGTGTCTGCTTCTTTAAGGATTAAGCTGTTGTCAGTAAATATGAAACAATTGCTACATTGTCTCAAGATGCCCATATCCACCAAGCTGGCTACAGAGAAGTTAAGAAATTGCATATCCATACAGTCCAGCCCTTTGACTTGTGAGCTACAAGGGTGTGGTGTATATCTATAGCTATATATATATATATATATATATATATATATATATATATATATATATATATATATATATATATATATATATATATATATAGATATATATATATATATATATTTATGTATATATACATGTATTTATATATATATATATATATATATATATATATATATATATATATATATATATATAGATATACATGTATTTATATATATATATATATATATATATATATATATATATATATATATATATATATATACACATGCACACACACACACACATACACACACACACACACACACACACACACACACACACACACACACACACACACACACACACACACACACACACACACACACAGATTATCTTTAATAGAAAAAAAATAAATGGAAGGTAATCCCAAATAGGGAAGTTAGCTGTCCAGCCAAGAAGACAGACCAATTGATGACCTCTGAACTATTGAAACACTCTGCACTCTTCAGAACAAAGAAAGTTCTGAAGTTTGGAACTGTAGCTGCCCTTTATTCCCTATGTTCCTGGACAGACTAACACTTGGGTTTGTGGAAGGTGCCCTAAAGCTTTGGAGGTGGGACGATAAGAGGCAGTATTTACCATATAGCTTAGGCTACTGCTGCAGTGAACAAACAAATAACTTATACACTGATAGAGAAGCACATTTTCATTTAAATATATTTAATATAAACACACAAATAAGACTGAAAATATTTGTATGCAATGTCATATAAAATTTTTATTTTGGCTACGCATGGACTGGGTTTAAAATTGACAAAGTGTTTCAATGAAAAGTTATTAAAGACATGAATACATGTATATCACAGAAGATTATCTGTATGTACATAGTGTCATATCTGTTCCAATGAGGAGTACAGTTTAATATGCCAAATGATTAAAAAAATGTTCAGGCTGCATGGCATAAGAGTGATACAGTAATGGCATTATCTCAGATAACCCAGGAACAGTTAATGTCTCAGGTAATGGAGGGGTTCTAGGATGGGAATCTATTAAGAGTCCAATGCTAGTTCACTATTCTTGTGTGGAAGGTGGCAGCCAAGTCTCCTGTGAGCAAGACACTTAGCATATGCTAGGTCTATTATATTGTACAGAAAGGGCTAAAGAAAAGCACAAACCAAGCATGGATCAGTGGCCCAGTCTTACTGGATTCCAGCTGGTTTGTGGGTAATGGGGTTAGGTTAGGGTAAGTAGAAAACACTGGTGAGCTGAGATGATGGTGCTGCTCCTGGACTACAAGTAAACAGGGTGGGGGAGGGGCAAGCTGATGCTTAGAAAGCAGTGAGGACAAAAAAAGGTAACAAAGTAAACTAGCTGGGTTCTGATTGTTTAGCTGACTGTATTCCCAGATAGCCTTGCATTACCAAATTGTTAGGCAGACTCCAAGGTCATGTAACAGCTGTGCTTACAACACTAGTCCCTGTATCATGGGGTTTCAGTCTACTCTAACCACTTCCCTGATAAGCTTGCCTCCATTTGGCATATTGAGGCAGTGTGTAACGATTGTCTTATGCTTACCGATAACCCTTAACAGCTATTAAACAATGACACCATTTCTGAGATGGTGTAAGTGCTTAATAAAACTAGAGGCCAACCTCACACCTTCCACTAGGACCGGTATACACTTTCCCTCATTAGACAACACTGCAACACTCAGCCCTCATATGCTAAGGTTGTAATCTCTATCTAGGCCTCATAGACATATCACAAATAAAAAACCTCATCTGCTTCAGATACATTTGCATCCTCACCCTTCATCAGTGTTGCATGCCTATACCTGTAAAGTCTACAGAGCCTGTAGCCACAACAAGTGACTCTAAAGCTGCGCACATAGATTCTACCTTCACCAGAATAGATAAGCAGCAGTGACAGTAAGCTACCTCTCAAGTGACAGAATTCACAATGTGACTGCATCCCTTTGACCCCTACACCCTAAGTGCAAATTCAGCCTTGTGTTTGTCCATATGGAGGTGAATAGCTTTAACTGATCTTCCTAGGAAGAAATGCAGAAAGTTGTTATAGATCATTCTGTACATGTACCCATGAGGAAAAAACAAAAAAAATACTCTGGTCGCAAGTAGTATTTTGACATCACAAAGAATAATGCCACAATGCAAAAACATAACAATTGGCCATAATGATTGGATATGTAACTAGTAATAAAGTAGTGAGCACCGGAATATGTCAGCACATGAGAAGGTGGCTGGCAGGCCACCTTGCTTTGGCAGTGATAACCCGCACCTCTCTTCCATGCTTTCTACATACAGGCTAAAACTTTTGCAGTCTTCATAGTGCCTTTTTTTAGGCAAAGTCCATTTGCTGGACATACCAACTTAGCAGATTACACTTTGTCTTACTGGCACTTCTTAGTATCAGAAATGAAAATACTAGCATTCCCAAAGTTGAGGCCTTCATGACCCCTGACAACATGTATATCCTTATTGAACTGAAACTTTCTTCCAATTTACTAGTAAAACTCCAACTTAACTTCACAGAACAGGCGTTTCAAAGTTAAGTGTTCCTTTGCATGCATTTCTCAAGTGTGAGTTATCTAATCAAATATCTAGAGACAGGTAATATTGGAGAAGAGACCAGACCATGAGAATGCCCATAGACACATAGTTACATGCAAAATGACTGATGAGTTAGTGGCAACACATTTTCCCAGTCTGATCTTTCTGTATTAGACAAGTCAGTTACAGTGGCGGCTGGTGACTTCAAATTAAAAGGGGGAGGGCTGCAGGAGACAGCTGAATGGGTGAGGCCAACAGGAAGGAGTGTGGCCAACTAGAAAGGGGTGGAGCAGCTGGAACTTTAATTAAATATGCTGCCCTGTGTGCCAAACCATCATTACGAGAGTCCAATCAAGACAAAATGAAGTGTAGAAGAAAAAATATTTCAGTGCATTGGCTACATAACAGCTTACTTAATATCTAGATGGAAACACAAAGGTTGTGAGGCATGAAAAAATAAATTACTTTTTAAATACAATACCGGAATGCCAGTCAAAATCAAGTATAAAAAAACACTGCAGTTCTAATTATAATTTATATTCAGCTTTATAAAATTACCAAGTGACATGCTAAAAGTAGCAATCTCTGTGATACTCCCACTTGTAAAAAATGTTTCTTATCCAAAAAGACCACCTGCCTGACAACAACTATCTACTTGTTTCATGGGGAAGACATGATCAAAGTAAAAAATGGAAAGCAAACAAGGAACAAGCTCAAAATAAATTGCTTAAAGGATCACTGCACAAGTTATGGACCACACATGATAGAGAGGCATTCTGTTTAGTTTACTGTTAAAGCCTGCAAAGATGACTGCAAGTCTCCAACAAATGTAATGAACTTCTGAAAATACTGTAATCCTGTCTTTTATTACAGATACTGTCATATGCATTTCAATACCTAAGGCTTATACATTATCTAGTTATGTAAATATTCTCTGTATGGCAACAACAAAAAGGCTTTCAATGTTGGTAATTCTTTAACAGTATGCTTATTAAAGTCTACTTGCATCTTACAATCTCCGACAAGCTTACCTGATGGTCATTAAAGCATTGCTACTTAAACACAGAATAACAGGGCAGTGCGACAGCATGCATTTTTTGAATAATAAGAAGCATAAATCAACAGTATAAAAATATGACAGAAAACCAGAGCATTCTGCAAAATCAAGGACAGATGAAAAGCCACTGTTGTACTAGTGTCTACCTTGGATGGGGGGATACTCTGCACACTTACACTGCATACTTGCTCCTTGTCTTGCTTGAACACATTCAGAGTCATACATGAGGGAATGGGGTGCAACAAGTATGTCACAATTTGAAATGTCTCTGGCTGACGGTGATGGCTCTGACACTCATACCTCTCAACCTCAGAGCAAGAAATCTGGACAAAGCCATAGATAGAAGTGGGACATATGCCCAAAAATGAGGACAATTTTTAAATATTGTTCTTATAAACATAGAAAGATAATAGAATAGTAGTAGGTCTTGCCTTAGTATAAATTTTCTGAAGGGTATGAAATCTGAAACTCAAATGTCTGCCATTATTTTCTAACTTCAGTCTTTAATGATTTGCCATTAATTTGCCAGAAAAACAAAATGTTATGAAAAATGGACCAAAATGTGATGCAAAAATATAAAATTGCAACACAATACAGCTGGGAACCTGTCAAAGAAGGTTAGTACTGTCAACTTGAGCAGCTGACAAAATAGAGAATCTACATGCATTTCTGAAATAAAAGTAATCTATAACTCTGATCACTACAGTTATTTATAAATGTAAACCCTCCACGTTTTCTTCTAAAATTGCCATTTTGTGGAGGTATTATTAGGGGGAGAGCAACATTTTGAGCCAAAATTGGGGACAGTTGAGAGGTTTGCATATTCCTAATTCTATAAAGTGATTTTTTTGCATGTACCTCTCAACCTCTTAATGCAGGAAATCTGAACAAGGACAAATATATTGGGGGAACACACAAACAGTACTAAAAATTGCTCTTGTATAAACTAAAGACAGTTGCTAGAATAACAGGTCTTGCTTTAGCATGCATTTTTCTGAAGGTTATGATGTTTGAAACTCAATGTCTGTCATTAGTTAGTGACTTCATTCCTAAATGATTTGCCAGAAAACCACAAATTTCATGAGGAACAAATCAAAAATAAGAAGCAAAAATGTATTCATTCTGCAAAAATCTGGACAGTTGAGAGGTATAGTTCAGCCAGGGCTGTCTGAGTTTGCTTCCCTTCCCCCCTCACAAAATCATGATCGAATGGAGCCTCCCCCCTGCAGCCATTCCAATGTCCCATTCCTTGGTTATTTCACCCCATTTACCATAAACACTATAAAGTGCATACTGATTTACTTCTGCAATGATTTAGATTTTATTTGAAAGTTTTATTTTGCATTTTACAGCACAAACACTAACTGATATCTGCTAAACAAAGCAATGCAGTCTCACAATGAAAATAGACTTAGCATTAAAATTTCTCTGCCCTTGAAACTCACATTCATTGAAACAACATTGAAACCCATCAAAGAAAGTACATTTTGCCAGTGGCAGATAAAGATTAACTTTGGGCTGTTTTCAAATTATAGGCCCCTTGCACACGAAACATACACATGCTCTTTAATACACCTTCCTGATTGTATTAAATTATATTCCTTGTACAATACAGTACAGTTGTTAGACAGTGTTTTAAATTTATTGTTTTGAACATTTTTCCAGTAAACAATGAAACAAAATGTATGCACCGATAATGACAAATCTGCCCAATTCAGAACATTTCCACCATAAAAGTCTACTCAAACTTCTACAGACCTACAGTTATCAGTAAATATGCACAACCTCTGAAGAAGTAAAAGTCATCTAAATAATTCTAGATTAAAGAAATATGTAACTAATGAAGAGGTTGCTGCTAGCAAACAACTTTATATTTCATTATTTCATCTACAAATAAAGTGCCTGTTGCCCTTGAGGAATAAATTGCCTATGTTGCATTAAAAAAATGATAAGCTAGTAATATTGCAATAGGGAATGGAAGCATACTGATAAAAGGTTCATAGTTACTAGGTATCTTCGCCAAAAAGGACTGCAGCATCCACCCCCTTTACAGCACAGTACAGCATCAGCAATGCATCTTCCTACTGTGGGAGTAGAACCCACATCTTTCTGCATCAAACGCAACCACACTACCTGTTGTGCTATTAACAATGCAAGCAGACCCACCATAAGCAGCACTAAACTTTTGTTCCCCTGCAGCTCTCAGCTTCTTGTAAAATCTACTTGACACTCAGCTGTATCTCTAAACTTTGCAGCACAAGAAATCTGGAAAAAGCCAAAATGTATTGGGAGGGGACAAAAGCCCAAAAACCAGGGACACATTTTAAACATTGCTTGTATAATGCTGAAAAGTTGCTAGAATAAAATGCTGTGTTACCACCATACATTTCACTGCCTAGTCTTGAATCCAGGACCCTGTGCAAAACAGTCAGAGCAACATACCACTATGCCAAATCAGCTGCTTTGTAAAAGAGGGGATGACTGAAACTTAAATGGCTACCATTTAGTGAATCTCACCATAGCTGTCAGCCTCTTAGCACAAAACACCTGAACAAAGCCAATAATGGGGGAATACAGTCCTCAAACATATTGTTCACCCAGTATGCTGCAAATATCTGTCTCTCACACACACACACACACCTCTTACCTGAAATTAGTTCCTTTCAGTGTTCGCTAATGGCTACAAATAGAATCTCCTCCCGCGCAAGCTAACAGCTGGTTTCTGTTTGCTTCCATCCCTGCGAGAAAGCTCAACTGTCCTCAAGTATGGCTAAGGTTTCCCCATGAGAGTAGGCTCCAGCCTGCAGATGATGCAGTGTGGAGTTCTTCCGTTCTGTGCGGTTGTCACCACACAGACCTCTGGGCATCTGCAAGGCAGAGATGCCTTTCACCCTGTCCGGACTGCTGACATGGCAGTCTGGAGTTCTGTGAGTTCCAGGAACTCCAAGCATGCATGCGCAGAGTTCCAGGACTCACAATTTTTTTTCTTCTTCTTTCTATACGTGGGGGGGCAGCAGTCCTACAGTCCTATAGCACGAGCCACCCCTAGTCATTATGGTTCTTTAAGGACACTTCCGCATACCTTGGAAATAAAAGGAAAATGGAGATTAAGCTAATTCAGTTGTTCAGTATGACAATTTTGAACCTGGATCTTGGTTTTCCAAAACATTTTAGCACCTAAGAGCTTTTCCATTCGAGCAGTTAACATTTGATATTAATATGGTGCACTGAAGGACAGCAGATATTTGTTGTTCTAGTAATATGTGACTTTATGATGAATTTCCCTGAATATAAAATTTTGCATATTTCAGAAAGTTAAAGTTAACAGTAACTGAAAGGCTGCTGGTTTTCCATTTTGGTATCTGTGTTTTACTCATGATCATGACAAAAGAGTAATTATTATCATATAAGATAACATACCTCTCAACTGTACAGATTTTCAAAGAATGTCCAGATTTATGACTCATATTTTTGGTACATTTTTCATAAAATTACAATTTTCTAGCAAATCCTTGACAAATTATTGATGACTTAAGTCAGAAAATAATGACATACATTTGACTTTTAGACTTCATACCTTTCAGGAAATTCGTTCTAATGCAAAATCTGTTATTCTATTTACTTTCAAAGTTTGTAAGAGCAATATTTAAAAATTGTCAATATTTTTAGGCCTTTGTCCCTGCATTATTTATGGTTTTGCCCAGATTTCTTGCCCTAGGAGGTTGAAAGGTATGGATAACACTCAAGTAAAAATATTAGCAATCATAAGCTTAATGTGGAGAATCTTCTTCTTCTTCCTTCGGATTTTTCCTGGTTAGGGGCCGCCACAGCGGATCAACTGTCTGCTCATGACTGGCAGTGGAGTTTTACAGTGTTGAGTTGCCAGCCTGGCACCCAACCTTCCACAGAAGGCACACACATGAACGCACTCATTCCTAGGGCCAATTTAGAGTATCCAATCCACCTACAGCATGTCTTTGGGAGGAAACCCACGTGACCACAGGGAGGACATGCAGACTCTGCACAGAAGGTACTCCAGCTGAGTATCAAACTGGAAAACCTCTTGCTGTGAGGCGACAGTGCTAGCCACTGCACCACTGTGGCCACTTAATGTGGATAATAATGCCTTAATATTCAGAAAATTTTAGCAGTATAACAACACTGTTCTGTACAGCTGCTCTGCGTAAGTATTTGTCAGAACCATTGACTGATAGTCTATTTTTTCTCTTTTTTTCTTTCTTTCTCTCTCTCTTTCTCATTTACCTAATTACACACAACCACCATACATTCTAACCTAATATCTTATTCCCTTGGTAGTCTCTGCCTTTTTCATAATACATCATTTCACTATGACCTTGACATTATTGCAAATTCACATTTTCTGTAAATCAAAACATCTATCTCACAAAGAATGCATGTTTAGACAGACTAACACATTTTAAATATAAATTTTTGTTTCTTCCTCCGGATTTAACTAATCTCCTTTTATATTTTTCTTACTGTGATTTTTTTTTCTATTATGTGTCATAGTAGTTTCTATAGCTGATATCCTATCTGCTAAATGAGCCCTGATTCTTATGTAGCACATAGGTAGAACCTTTAGTCATGGCAGGCCGTAACCTGATCTTCTAAAGTTTTAGGCACACACATACACACCCACAAACACACACACACACACACACACACACACACACACACACACACACACACACACACACACTGTGTCTGTCTCTGAAGTGTAATTATTACATTAAGCATTTACGCTGTACACTATTTTTCCACACTGTAATTTTTCAATTTTCTTTTGTTACCCAATAAGAAAGAAATTATGTACTTTCCTTTCTAGGCACAAGTGGATATTTAAGCACTGTATCTAATATCAGTAACTTTAATAATTCCTGGTGAAGGATTCCAATCAACCCAAAAGCTTAAGTTGCTATAAAGCCTGTCTTGGTCCAATAAAAGGTATTGCATCACTTTTGCATTCAGTATCTTTGTGTTTTAAGTTGGTGGACCAGCAGGGCATTTCTTAATTTTTCCCACCTGGGTTCAGTGAGTATCACTGAATCAGACCTACCAAGAACTGGAGGTCTTCTCTATATTTATCCATGAATCCCTTGTAACACATTCCACATGATACCAGCCTCAAGATTCTTAATGTTATGAAGACCATTAACAAAACCCTTTCAGTGTCTTCTACTGATCAGGATTTTTACCTGAACTTCTTGGAAAAATATCAGTCATACCAAAATGTTCCTTCTGGGTGATTTCAACTGCCCTTCCACCAAACAGGACATCTGTACAACTAATCATAAGCATACACAGCTGTTTCTAGATTTTCTAAATGCTATTTGCCTGGCTAGATAATATGCTTCCCTACTAGGAATATGAACCTTCTTGACTCTGTTTTCACTAATATTCCAGGTGACTGCACCAAACCATATGTCTCACCATCTCTTGTTTAGTCCAATGACTGTTGTGTCACCTTTTTGCTCCAATGCCACTACCCCACTGATCCCTACTAAATTTAGGGACTACTCCAAAGCCAGTCTCTTATTGTTCTGAGATAACCTAGATAGATTTCAATGTGTCCCACTCCCTCTGAATCTCTTGCCTAAGCTGTTGCATTCAGTTCCAAATTCTACTACCATCTAAACAGCTACTTTGAGACATCTGTTCTCATATGCCACAAATGCAATGTAAAATTAATGAATAAACCTTTATAGTCGAATTAGGATATAAATACATTGTACACTAAAAGTAGAAAACTATTGACCTTATATAAGATATCCTCCTGACATTGCCATAAAAGGGATTTAAAACAAGTTAGCAAACATATCAGGTGCTCTGTTAAAATATGCCAGCTATGACTGAAAAAATCACCACTTTCTTCAAAGATTAATACAGATTTTTCTGCATCTATATCAGGAGTCTCTGAAGAAATGCTCAGCTCTGTTCTGAACTTGTATCCAAAGGCTACACTGACTCTGGCCCCAAGGCTGTCACAAATATCTTTGTCGACAAATTCAGCTTCAGTTTCTCAATGCTGACCCAACCTTCACTCCCACATTATGCACCCAACCCTTCCCCCCTATATTGTCTCTCTCGATCAACTCCTATCATCCCATCAGACACCAAAAATACCACTCCCATAAGTGTTGGCAGTATACCTGTCTAACTACTGTAGTATCAAATATGTTTTTTCCAACCCCTCCTTAACATTTTTAACATTAGTCTCCCCACCAGTTAAGCTCCTGATGCTTGCCAAACTACTATAGTGGTTCCACTGCTCAAGGGTAGCTTCAAGCAGAGGGGAACAGGTCAATTGATTCACATCTTTTTCAGCAAGTGGCCATAGAATGAAGAAATTTAGGTGAAATAACGTTTGGCTGAAGTGAAGTCGTCTTTTTTCCAATGTTTATCTTCAAAGTAGGTATATATACAATTTCAAGGGTGTAGGGAGGGTCTACCTCACATGAGGGTCCAGGAAAGTGTGCTAACCTATAAAAATAAATTTTGACATGAATCCCATCACATATTGAGGGAATTATGGGCCCACAAATTGTACCAGTATAATTTGTGAGGTCATGGATGAATCATAGCAGATCTTATATAGGGTAACATAGAAAACCTTCAGTGTATTGGTTCAAACCAATCCTGTTTTGTTAAAGGCAGGTTCTGTCATCTCAAGGTAATCAAATTGTTTGATAGGGCCACAGAAGCTATAAATATGGGCCATTTCATCCATGTTGTACCTAGGTAAGGCCCTTGATAAAATTCATCATGCAAAGAATATCAAGAAGCTTCTACAACTTAATACTAATCCTTACACTATCTGCTGAATATCCAACTGGCTCAATAACAGGATTCAAACTGTAAGAGTTGGGGGTACCTCTTCCACACAAAAGCATTTCACCAGTGGAGTTTTCCAAAGTCCCTGTCGTGCACCTGCTACTTTTAATCATCTACTTTTCTGATGCTAAGTCAGACATTGATAGGCTAAGTTTGCAAAAAGACCGAAAACTAGGTGCCATTATGCTGTCTGCTAAAGACATGCATATTCTACAGCATGAGCTCAATCAGGCTATCTGTTGCACTCACTATATGCTAATATTTAATGACAAAAAATGTAGTTTTTTAGTTTTGTTTTTTTTGTCAAGCAAAAATTCTCCATTTTATACCATATCAAAGGCACAGCCACATCATACCAAATTAAAGACACACCACATAAAATGACTCCATCATCAGGGATCTGGGCAACTTCATCAGTAGCAAACTATCTTTTGACCATTATCTCTGCATCACTGTCAGAATATCTTTCTTCCTACCACAATTAGTTTGCAAATGAATATTTTTCAGGACTAAGGAAGTCATAATCTATGCTAATCCTCCTTCATCTGACACATCACAGAATACAGTGCCCCCTTCACCATGTACTTCTCTAAGCATCTCATGTAAATTGAAATGCCTCAAAGTTTTTTGAACAAGAATATGATTGGTTTAAACTTCTTAAGCTAGGATAACAGATTAAAAGTGCCATTTCACTATATTCTGCAACACAGAGGCTCCACCATAGTCAGTTGAGTCTGGCCTTCCAAACTATAAATGTCCAGATCCTTCCTGATGTCCTACACCAAACAAAGCAGCACCACAAATACCCACACTGAAGACCTTGACCTTCACTACCACATAAACAGAGCATTGTGGCATGACACAGTCATAACCCCATGAAACCCTTATTTATGGAATAAGCTTCCTTTCTATATCAAGCAAAGTAACATATAGACCACACTCATAACTACTCTGGATGACTGGATGGGCAATTATAAATTCACCTATGGGGTATGGTCATGGCACACTTCAACTGGGAAATTTAATTCATCCAGTTATGTTTGGATACAATTTTGGTCTAATCTGCATAAGTGTGTGGGTGTGTGTGTGTGTGTGTGTGTGTGTGTGTGTGTGTGTGTGTGTGTGTGTATGTATATATGTATATATATATATATATATATATATATATATATATATATATATATATATATATATGGATTCCTATTACAACAACGAAAAGTAATAGGAAGCCTCACTTACACAAAAGTTCACTTTAACGAAAGTGAACTTCCGCAAAAGTGCACTTCATCGAAAGTGCAGAAGCACAGTGGAGGACATCAAAAAACAAGCTATGTCCTCCACTATGGTGCAATACTCACGGACCTTAGGGTTAGGGCATGGGTTAGGGTAAGGGGATAGTTAGTAAAGCTATCCCCTTACTCTAACCCATGCCCTAACCCTAAGGTTTGTGACTATCGCACCATAGTGGAGGACATTGCTATGTCTTTCACTGCACTGCAGTCGTCATGGACCTCAGGGTTAGGGCATGGGTCATGGTAAGGGGATAGCCCTACGGGCTATCCCCTTACCATGACCCATGCCCAAACCCTGAGGTCCATGAGTACTGCACGGAAGTTCAGTGCAACGCCCGTTTGTTGTACTGAACTTCGCGTAAGTGCACTTTCACTGCAGTGTGCATTCCATACACTATTTCGAAGTAGTGAACCTTCAATCTAGTGTATGGAATCTATATATATATATATATATATATATATATATATATATAAATACACACACACACACACACACACATATATATACATATATATATATATATATATATATATATATATATATATAAAAGACAATAAATTGAATCGCCAAAATATTGACAAAAAATACCTACCCTGGGATTCATTAAACAAAACTTTCCGTGCAGAAACAGTGTAGCTGCTCCTGCATGGAATATGGTCACTGAGCGATTCAGGAAACAGCTGATCTGATGTGCACGAGCCTGCCGACACTGTTCCTGCATGGAAAGCTGTGGAAAATGCTAATTACCTCATTTGCTGGTGAAAACCATGCAAATGAGGTAAATTAGTAATTCAGGAAGCAGGCAGGCATCCGTGCAGGAACAGTGCTAGTTGCAGAAATGTGTTGGGTTACTAACCGAACATATTTCTGCAAATAACAAAACAGGGGCATGACAGCTCAAATAAAAGCATGTATTATAAATTTTAGGCATACAAATGTCCAAATACATGGCCATTGGATTGGGAAAGTGTTTAATATAATAAAAAATCAAACTATTTTTTTTGGACAATCTCGGCCATTTAAGCATAGGGCAGCAGCACACAAACGAGATTGTGCCAAAAATAAAAAAAAAAATATTAAAACTCAATTTTAGTGGAAATCTGCATTTTGCCATTATAGTCAATGGCATGCAGAATCAAAAAATTACCAGGGAACACCAGATGTCAAGTTGAAAGGCTCCTTGTCAGAGCAGTAACTATGGACTAAGGCAGTGGTGTATGCAAATGAGGGGAAATTTACTGAACTGCAAAATATTCCATACACTGCACTTAACCGTGTAGGTGCCTAAACAGGATAGTGTAGGCAGGAGGAGCAGCTAACATGAAAAGGGTGTGTGTCATGCTTGCTGTAAGCACATTGAAGCTCCGTTGCCCGGGTTTGCTCTTAGCTAAGCACAGCTAAGCAAGGGGGTGTGTCTGAGGCCGTAATGTCTTACACCATGAAATGAAGAGCATGTTCGCATCCAGGGAGGGCCATTTCTTCTAAAATTTGTTTACTCTAGCTAAACAGGTATGCACAGCATGCACTGAGACTTAAATAAAAACAAAAAATCAGAAATAGCAGCACTGTTTACATTTAGGCAGCGGGTTTCTGTGCTGCACCTCGAGGCTTAAAAGGGGCAGAAATGGGAAGGGGGAAAAGAAAAAAGGGAGGAAATAGCAAAATACAGCCACTCAAATACAAGTAAAATAGTTAACAGGTGGAATGTCTCAAAGTCGGCCAATCACACAGGCAGCATCTGTAGCACACCACGATAAACTATGCAAGCACCCTCCAGTCTGTTTTTTCCCCAAAACTCTGCACCATAGGTGCACACATACGGGGGAATTTTAACTGACAAAACTAGTAAAAAATGTTAGGGGCTGCTGTCACTTTGATCTATCAGTATGTGCAAGAGGCCGAGGGCACTGAGGAGGATAATGCTGCAGAGCACTACAGGGTGGACAGGGACATACTTCAGCAACTCATTGAGCTGTGCTGGCCTCACCTCAGTCCCAGAGCCAACAGAGGGGAACCCATCCCAGTGGCTACCAAAGTACGTGTAGCCTTAAGAATACTCGCTACAGGTACTTTCCAAAGTCCAACTGGGGATATCATGGGGGTCTCACAGGCATCTGCGTCCGGGATATTCCACCAGTTAATGACTCCCATGTGACCACATGCCACTGAGCACATTTACTTCCCCAGCACCCATGAGGAGAGGACCAGCAATATGCATCTCTTCCACCATGTAGCAGAATACCCAGAGGTACTGGGTGCCATAGACTGCACTCACATCCACATCAAATCACCACCTGGTGAACAGGGTAGGGTCTACTTTAACCACAAGGGGTTCCACTCCACCAACTGCCATGTTGTGTGCAATGCCCAGGGCATTATCATGAATGTGTGTACTGGAAGCCATGGAAGCTATCACGACTCCCACATCTGGCATTCATCACAGCTATACCAGGCATTTGCCAGTGGAGACATCCCATATGGCCATCTGGTGGGGGATGCTGGCTACGCACTGGAGCTATGGCTGATGACACCCATCAGAAAAGCACACACACCCACACAAGAACATCATAATGAGGCACACCCACAAACCAGGATCATTATAGGGCATGTATTTGGGATGCTCAAGTCACTGTTCCGCTGCCTTGACATATCCGATGCAGCCTTGTAGTACTCTTCAGTCTCATGTGCACACATGTTCATAGTATGTGCCATGATACACAATATGATCCTGCAGAAACAGCTGCAGCTGGAACAAAACAGGGAAGGACCACACAGCCCCCCACCATTGCATAGATCTCCACAGGCACAGAGGGACTTAGAGAAGGAACATCCTGAGCCTGCCCCTGTAGGCAGATGAAGGCATGCCCAGTATGCCCTGGCCTTGGCAAAGAGGCAACGCATAGCACATACATTGACACTGTAGGGCCCGAGGGACCAATATCTCTCTCTGACTTTCACACACAGTAAAATGGATGCCAGCCATCATACCACCTATACCTTACCATGTATAGGCAGTGTGCTGGATGCATCTGACATAGTCAACCCTCAAGCACCATCCTCAAAACTGCCTCAGGCACAAGGTAAGTCAGTCTTCTTAGCAATGAATGAATGAAGTAGAATGTTCTGATAACATATCTATGGTATTGATGTAAGCATGCCAAGGAATAGGGTGGCTTACTGGGATAGCAGCAGACAACTGACAGCTATGTGGTACAGCAGGAAGTGTATGCCCAGTACTGGCTTTCCCACACTATGCAGTACCATCCTAGTTAACAAATTTCACTGCAGTATATGTGGTGAGTCAAATAACTGGGGGGTCATATGTCACATGCATGGAAGTCAAAGTGGGGGTCCCATACTCACCCCCAGCCTCACCCTGCAGATCAGCTGTAGAAAACCATACAGAAATGTCTGGCAAAGGCCCCCACATGGCAACATCCATGAACTTCCCACCTACAGACTTACACAGTGATATCACAGCAGGCCTGGCAGTGGCAGTATGGCTCTGAAAGGTAAAACGTCTGAAAATAAAAATGTTTATGCCAGAACAATCTGACCTGTGGTCAATACTGTTATGTCTGCAGTCTCAAAGATAGGACACACCACTATGTTAAATGGGACCAAAATGTTAAGCAAATATCAGCACAGTCTGTGCAAATGTGTATTGTGTACAGATGTGTCACCCCTCACACCCATAGTCCCATAGAAATGCAGTAACATGTCCCTAGCCTTAATCAGCATGCAGCTGTCAACTAGAGTGATGGCTCAGCACAAACAGAAAGCAATTGTCAGTAACACCCAGTCAACTTACTGGTGCCATCCCAGGGGTGTCTACTGCCTGGCAGCCTGGGAACATATGGTCATCAGAATGTACTGCCTTGCTACAGATGGCCTGCATCTGTCACACCTGGCTTACAGGCCTCTGGCAAATGCCTATGCCTCACCCACACTGCCCTGTTAGGGAGTGTCATGGGGTCCATAACACCAATACAACACAGTCTACAAAATGCAAAGAAAAGCCATGCTGCTAACTGCTAGGAGCAAACCTGACAGCCTCAGAGAGCCAGAAATCTGGACAAAGTCATGAATGATGGGGTGATACAGGTCCAAATAGAAAGACACATTTGAAATACTGCTCTAATAATGTTAGAAAGTTGATGGAATTATTGTATTAGCATGAAATGAATGAAGGGTGTGAAGTCTGAAACTACAATGTCAACTGTCAGTAATATCTGACTTCAACCTTGAGTGACTTGCAAAACAATTTTCCTTGAAAGCCACACTTGTTTGGGTAACCAGCCAGATATATGAGTTATGAATCTGGACATTCTGCCCTACTCTGTATAGTCAACAGGCAGGGCTAGGAGTCTAAACATGGGAATGCACTCATTGCAGGCAGTCTTAATGCTGGATGATGGTAACACATCTGCACCCACAGAACACTTGCTCACAACCACGGGGAGTAACACACCCTTACCTGATCACTTATCCTATGCAACATCTGACCCCAAAATGTGTCCAGCCAGGCCAAATGAGGTGGGTCATACATATATGTGAGACACACACACACCTCCAGGCTGATCAAACAGTCTGACACACACAAGACCCTCCATGTGCAGTCAACCTTTGATAAGACACCTATGCAAAGTACTGGTAGCTATAGGCCAATATATCTGACCCAGGACACCCCCCACATATCTTATCCCCTACAAATCTATCTGGAGTCTGCCTGTCAACCCTGATCCTGCCTGACTTATATTACCCAACCGTGAACTGGAAATCAGACCATGGCAGAACAGAAATACACAGACATTCCATGATTGTAATATATCACCAAGGTTCTGTACCATTTCCGCAGCTCCAGCAGTCAATTGGTTGTAGACACACCTCTCAACAGGCTGGATTGTGCAAGAATGCCTAGCATTTGGTCCATAATATTGATGGGTGTATCATTAATCTTGTATTCCTCTGGTAAATCACTGTGATGATCTGAGGAGGTATGTCATGAGATACTGAAATAATACATGACACTGTCAAATATCATATATGTCAGATGTCTGCTAAAACAAACCCTGTAACCCTAGCAAACCATACATTATTTAGAGAAATAGTCACAATTGTCTCCCCATTTTGATAGGCTATCTCCAGATATCCTGCACCAACAGGTTGAGAGGTATGGCTGTAGCACAAAATAAACTGGACTGGAGTACAACAATCCCTGGAATGGAGTCCCACATTTATTATAGAAGGTCACACTGGGCATGCTCATACACTTAGAGAATTGTCAGAAGGATCTAGGAATTAACAGGCCTTTCCCACCCAGTGCAAATTAACACACCTTTCCCACCCAGTGCACTTCCCATTGCCCTACTTTAGCAGTCCAGCAGATGTCTGTCACCATAGAAGTACCTTTCATCAGGCTTCAGCCTATAAGCTCTGTGGCACATGTGATATATGCATAACACTATAGTACAAATAACTAGCTAGGCAGGAGTTCTAATCTCAGTCCTGGCAAATGTAAGTGTGTGTGTGTTTATAAGTTAAATATTTTGAGTCCATCCAAACCCAGTACACTTCCCATTGTCCTACTTTAGCAGTCCTGAAGATGTCTATCACTATAGAAATACCTTTCATCAGGCCTCAGTCCTATAAGCTCTGTGGCACATGTGATAACTGCATAACACTATAGTACAAATAACTAGTTAGGTAGGAGTTCTAATCTCAGTCCTAGCAAATGTAAAAGTGTGTAGTGTGTGTGTGTGTGTGTGTGTGTGTGTGTGTGTGTGTGTGTGTGTGTGTGTGTGTGTGTGTGTGTGTGTGTGTGTGTGTGTGTATGTGTGTGTGCGTGTATGTGTGTGCGTGTGTGTGTACAAGAACAGCGTTGTGTCTGTGGGGGGGTTGTTGGGTTTGTGTGAGAACCATATCCATTGGGGGTGGGTTTTGCTACTTTTTGCTGTTGCTCACGCAGTACATGTCCCAGTCCCCACATTACAAGGCCCACAGTTGTCATCCACTCTAGAGGGACCTGTAGACACTCTGCAGCCCTATAAGCATTGTGCAATGTGCAATAACTATGTGACAGTATGGAATAGATAACATGACAGGCAGCCCATCTAATCCTTGGATATCACTTCCCATTCAGGAATTATACACAAACACAGTCAGGTAGGCAGCAACCACTACATCAGTAGGTGGCCTGCAAACTGGCTCACAGATAGAACCCAAAGTGTGAAAGCAATGGACTCCATGTCAGACTGCTGAACAGTCACGATGGAGTCCCACAGGTTGTGGACCTGGGTCCCCTCATGTTTGGGATCCACACCTCTGAGGACCAGCCCAATACAAAGGCTGACAATGTTTGCAGATGACTACAAGGTGGGTGCTATTATTGTGAGGTTGACATCCTTCACAAAGGCCTCTCTGAGATCTATGATTGTTGTCAGAACCCTGGACATAAGCTCTATGCCAGATGATGTGCCACCATCCCCTTTGGGTATGACATGGTTCCCATAAAGTAAAACATTGATGGTAGTCCACTGACCAGTGATGTTGGTATAACAGAACTGGGAACACAGGTTGACAGTGAGCTCTCTGTTGACCACCACAGTGTCACTGTCTTCCAAAAGTCCTTCCATGTGTCAGTCCTCCTGACTAAGGGTGTTGAATCTGGGAATTAAAAGGACAGTGCTTCCCTGTACTTTCCTTACTGTTCTTTTCCCTGTTGCACATGTCAGTACTCATTGTTTACAGTGTGTTTTGATTCTGGTACTTCTTCCAGGGCTATGGCCACTGGTACTGTTTTAAGGAGGTTTGCATGTTTTAAGGAGGCTTGCATGGCTGCATTTTCAGAACCTTCCAGATGACAAAAATGAGATTTTAAATAACTTGTTTACAGATGTAGTGTTTGGCTCCTGTACTGTAGAGGTCATCTAAAAGTGTGATGAAAAGGGGCAAATTAATCTTAAGGTTGTGTTTGTTTTGTGTGAGTGAGGAAATTCACCCTGGGGATCATGTCAGTCACCCTGCTAGACAGGGGTCCAGAGAAGTAAATAGTGTGGGAAGAAATAGCCAGGGAATTGTTATTGCTAGGCTTGTATAGGCCCTAGGGCCGTTAGCCTAGTACCAACCCATGAACCTATGTACTCTCCTCTCAGTAGGCCAGTCAATGTGTTCTATGTCCCATTTGCCATGTATCCCACTGGACAATTGCAACAACAGGAGAGGCTGCAAATGTACCTCACAAAGAGGATCTTAGGTACTATACACTAGCCCCGTATGGACAGACTCCAACACCTCCAATGAATCTCTGTCTCATATTGGTTACTTAGGTGTGATCTCTGCCTGATATACACAGCCATGTCTGACCCAATCCTGTCAGGAATGCTATATCCAAAGAAACTAATCTGTCCACACAACATGCCCAGATACCTCAACCTCATCCTCACAATCGACAGGACATGCTGATGAGACAGGTTCACAACCCAGAGACTGGCCACGCTATGGAATAAATGTCACATACATGTCAAGCAGAGCACATCACTGACCCTGTTCAAGAGAAATCTGGAGGAGTGGATGGGGAATAGAATACCCACCCTGGGAATCACTCCAGTGACTAAACACAGTAGACACACTGGGGAGTATCATCAGGTGGCATGATGCCAGTGTATTCTCATGGGCTAGCCTTGTAAATTTTCCATGACCATTTGCCACATACATATGTGTGTGTGCATTAGTGTGTATACAAGTGTTTGTGAGTGTGTAAACATATGGGTGAAAGTAGTTGGTGGCCCATCTCACCCATTACAACTACTATTGGCATACCTTACAAATGCTGTAGATGTTATTTACTATATAGGTACCTTGGAACACTCCCCAACCTATAAGCTCTGTGATGTGTGCAGTAACTGCATAACACTATAATACCAATAACTACATAGCTATGGGTTCTAATATGAGTTCTGACAAGTGTGTGCGTGTGTGTGTGTGTGTGTGTGTGTGTGTGTGTGTGTGTGTGTGTGTGTGTGTGTGTGTGTGTATATGTGTAGGTTACAGTAGATTGTGGCCTCTCTCACCCAGTACATCACCCATTGTCATAATTTGCAAGGCCTGGTGATATCCCTCACCTTAGAAGTACCTTTGGACAAGTGTCACCCAATAACCTCCATGGCACGTGCGATAAATGTGTAACAATGTAGTAACAATAAATAGAGAGGTATGGGCTCTAATCTCAGTCCTGCAAATATGTGCGAGAGAAGAGTATTGTTTGTGTGTGTGTGTGTGTGTGTGTGTGTGTGTGTGTGTGTGTGTGTGTGTGTGTGTGTGTGTGTGTGTGTGTGTGTGTGTGTGTGTGTGTGTGTGTGTGTGTGTGTGTGTGTGTGTGTGTGCGTGTGTGTGTGTACGCATTGGTGTGAATAGCAGTGGTTGTGAGTGTGTAGACTTGTATGTGACACTATTATGAGTACTCACACACCCAGTACAGCCACCATTGTCATATCCACAAGGACACATGATGTTATTCACATTACAGGTATCCTGTAACACTCATCACACTAGTAGTCCTGTGCCACCTGCAATGCCGCATAATACTGTGGTACCACAACTTGATGCGTAGGGGTTCCAAACACAACACTGGCAACTGTGATCCTGTGTATGTGTGTGTGTGTGTGTGTGTGTGTGTGTGTGTGTGTGTGTGTGTGTGTGTGTGTGTGTGTGTGTGTGTGTGTGTGAACAGTATTGTCTGTGTGTTTAGTCGACACAATATCCTCTGGGGTTAGCAATCTGAGGTGTGTTCAACTCACCACACTTACAATTCTCCTCTCTACTAGAGCTGATATCAACCACCATAGACTTATATACAACCCTTCAGCCCTATAAGATGTGAGGCACATGCAAGAACTGTTACACAGACCTGGAAAATGTGTGCAGATACAGCTGTACCTTGGCAATGACATGGTCGATGTGTTACAACACTGCCATAGCCCTCGTTGATGATGTCTGCAGGGTCACATCCTGCTGACAAACAGACATCTGGAAAACAAACAGAATACAGCATGTGAGAATACATCTGTTTAGTGTTACTAACACCAATAATGCATCATGGCTGAAAAGGTACACACACTCTGATGTGTACCCATTACAAATGCCAGATGACAGCACCTTACACAGCATTAAATAGCTACCCTCTACTAAAGTCACCCTGTGCATCAGACCCATATTAGCATGTCCCTGCATCAATGGTATGGATGTCAGGGATCTGGCACAAGTATCATATGCACAGGGTGTTGTGTGGGTTTGTCAAAAGCCTATGCTGGCCATACAGTTGACATCATATGAGTGTGTTTGGGGGTGTTCATTAAATCGGCTGTGCAGGGGTGGTGTGTGTGTATGTGCATGGGTGACTTGTCTGATGGTGATGTCTGTGTGTTTGTATGCACACAGTCATGCCATGTGGGTGCCCTACACAGGGGTATTTTGGACAGCTGTGTGCTGTACATGGCAGGGTATACAGTTTACCATCTCTGGCTATGGACATGGGAACTGGGCTTGTAAAAGGTATCACCAGCACCACCAGAGCTGAGTCCAAATGTAGTACTACTTCCTGATGGTGACTGCTGCCTGCTGGATCCATGCCCCTGTTGAGACCGGTCAAGATCATGTGCCCATGGCCTGCTGCATCTTGGCATGGACAGCACATCCCCTTCAGTATGAGTATTATCATGATCAGAGTCTGCAGAGACACTGACATCAGAATCAGAGCAGGAGGGACCATGGCCACCATGTCCACCTGTGAGGGAAAAACAACATATGTAAATTACTAGCGGCACTATAAGGTTTGCTGGTACACACACACACACACACACACACACACACACACACACACACACACACACACACACACACACACACACACACACACACACACACACACACACACACACACACACACACACACACACACACACACACACACACACACACACACACACACATATAGGTGAGGTTCCTCAAAGACATTACACAGATCTCACATTAGCCGAATGGGGCATTCACGACAGACAGTCAGACAATAACATACACACTCTGGACACACCCTCAGCATCATGCAGTGCAGTTCTTTCCAATTACCGTTACTATTAATATACACTTCTGGGATACTTGAGTGGTGGTAGTAGGTGATGGCCCTTCACCTAGCACACACTGCACCCATGTAAATTATTGCTGTTCACCTGTATAGCACTGTGACAGCTCCTACAGAACATACCTCCCAACTGTACAGAGTTTTGCTGATTGTCTACATGTGTGGCTCATATGTTTGGTCTGTTCCTCATAACTCCTGTGTTTGTCTGATACATTAGTGGGTTGACCTGTGGATTGGTGCCACTAATTAATATCCTAATTTTAGGTGCAGACTGAATAACCTGCAGTACATGTATGTTAAAACAAAGCTGATTACTCAAACAACTTCCCAAGCTTACAGTGGATATAGTAAGTGTACACACACCTGTTAACATGCCAGGTTTTTGTGATCTATCACATGAGACCTCAGAAATCAGGTAATAACATTGCCATCATTTCATATGACATATAACCTGTGCAATCCAGCTGAAGAACATACACATCAGTTACAGGTAACATATGGTAAATGAAATAGGTACAAAGGCTGGCTGCATGAGTGTGCACACCCTTAAAGTAATAGTCTGTTAAAGCACCTTTTGATTTAATGACAGCATTCAGTCCTCTTGGGAAGGTGTCTATCAGCATGGCACATCTTGACTTGCCAAGGTTTGCACACTCATCATCATCATCATCATCATCTTTCGGCTTTTCCCGTTAGGGGTCGCCACAACGGATCATCTCTTTCCATTTCTTCCTATCCTCTGCATCTTGCTCTGTCACACCAACTGCCTGCATGTCCTCTCTTACCACATCCATAAACCTTATCTTAGACCTTCCTCTTTTCCTGTTACCTGGCAGCTCCATCCTTAGCATCTTTTTCCCAATATACCCATCATCCCTCCTCAGCACATGTCCAAACCAATGCAATCTCATGTCTCTTGCTTTGTCTCCAAACTGTCCAACATGAGCTGACCCTCTAATATACATATTCCTAATCCTATCCATCTTAGTCACACCGAGTGCAAATCTTAACATCTTTAACTCTGCCACATCCAGCTCTGACTCCTGCATTTTTGTCAATGCCACTGTCTCCAACCCATATAACATAGCTGGTCTCACTACCCTCTTGTAGATCTTCCCTTTCACTCTTACTGGTACCCGTCTGTCACAAATCACTCCTGATACTCTTCTCCACCCATTCCACCCTGCCTGTATTCTCTTCTTCACCTCCCTTCCACATTCACCATTACTCTGAACTGTTAATCCCAAGTACTTAAACTCGTCCACCTTTACCAACTCTACTCCCTGCATCCTCACCATTCCTCTACCCTCCCTCTCATTTACACACATATATTCTGTCTTAGCCCTGCTGACCTTCATTCCTCTGCTCTCTAGATCATATCTCCACCTCTCCAGAGTCTCCTCAACCTGATTCCTACTCTCACTACAGATCACAATGTCATCTGCAAACATCATAGTCCACGGGGCCTCCTGTCTGATCTCATCTGTCAACCTGTCCATCACCACTGCAAATAAGAAAGGACTCAGAGCTGATCCTTGATGTTATCCCACCTCCACCTTAAATGGATCTCTCACTCCCACTGCAGTCCTCACCACTGTCACACTACCCTCGTACATATCCTGTACCACTCTTACATACTTCTCTGCCACTCCCGACTTCCTCATACAATACCACAACTCTTCTCTAGGCACCCTGTCATATTTATTTATTTATTTATTATTTGTTGACCGGGAAAGTCTGACTAGGTTCCACAGATCCTGTTTTCAGCAGAGGCCCGGGGAGAAATGTTCCATATGCTTTCTCCAAGTCTACAAAGACACAATGCAACTCCTTCTGACCATATCTGTATTTCTCCAATAACACTCTCAGAGCAAACATTGCATCTATAGTGCTCTTGCCTGGCATGAAACCATACTGCTGATCACTAATCATCACCTCCCTTCTTAACCTAGCTTCTACTACTCTTTCCCATAACTTCAAGCTGTGACTGATCAATTTTATCCCTCTGTAGTTACTGCAGCTCTGCACATCACCCTTATTCTTAAAGATAGGAACCAAAACACTTTTTCTCCACTCCTCTAGCATCCTCTGACTTTCCAAAATTTCATTAAACAATCTAGTTAAAAATTCCACTGCCATTTCTCCTAAGCACCTCCATGCTTCCATTGGGATGTCATCTGGGCCAACAGCCTTTCCAAGGTTTGCACACTCTCCCTTGCAAAACACCTCCAACTATGTCAGATTGCATGGGCATCCCCTGTGCACTGCCCTCTTCAGGTAACCCTGCATATATCCTATTGGACATAGGTGTGGGCTCTGTCTGGGCCAGTGCAGAACATTGCATGTGTCCTGGTGAAGCCATTGTTTTGTTGATATAGATGTATGGTTTGGGCCATTGTTGTGTGGAAAGGTGGAACTCCTCACCATCCACAGCTATGTGGCAGACACCAGAAGAATTGGAGTCACAAGGGGCCTGTGTTTAGAACTGTTCCTAATCCCCTCTAACTTGGCTACAGCCCCATTTCCAGCTTCAGAACAGCAACCCCAAAGCAGGATACTGCCATCCCCATGCTTCACCATGGGGGTGGTGTTGTGGTGATGTTCAGTGGTGTTATTGTGCCAAACACACCTGTCAGAATTGTGGCCAAAGAGTTCAACCATGGTCCCATATTACCATAACACATGTTCCCACTTGCTTTTTGGAGACCTGATGTATTGTTTTCAGACTTTTGAAAACATCCACAGTTACCACCAAGAAATGAAGACCAGCTGCTGAAGTGCCAAATCACAACTTTAATAAAACACATATAGGTCTCACATTCACATTAACGTCTCCTACGCAATACATTTTAGTTTAGAATTACTTCTTCAGATGGCAATTCTAAATGAAGAAGTAATTCTAAATGAAAACATATTGTGTAGGAGACATTAATGTGAATGTGAAACCTATATGTGTTTTTATTAAAGTTGTGATTTGACACTTCAGCAGCTGGTCTTCGATTCTTGGTGGTACCTGTGGATGTTTTCTTAGTTGATTATGGTGCCTTGGTGAACTTTTGGATTGTCTTCAGACTTTTGCCAGGTCTGGATATTGTTTGGTGTGAAGAACTTCTGCCATCTTCCAACCCCACCCTATAGGCAGGAGACATGGAGACCATGGAAGATTGTTGTGACATGTAGTACACACCCAGTACTTGCCGGTGATTCCTGTTATTCCTTCACTGATGCTGTAGTGCTCCTGGCAGCCTCCCTGGCCAGTTTTGGTCTTGTATTCTCATAGACTTTAGTGGGATGTTTACTCTTTCACAATGTCACCGTAGCCCCATATTTTCACCACCTTTTGATGACTGTCTGCACTGTGTTCCATGGTATGTGCAATGCTGTGGAAATGTTTTGATACCCCTCTCCAGGCTGATACATCTCAAACATGTGGTCCCTTAGCAGCTTCATCAGCTCTATGCGAACCATGGCTGTTGCTGTAGCAGGCAACTGGGTATGTGTTAAGATAATTCTGGTAGGACAGCTGACCATTATTTGCTGTTAATTAGAGTCTCTGTAACTGATGACAGGTGTGTACCCAATAAGATGTACTGCTGTAGTTATATCGGAAGCTGCCTCAACACAGTAGTAGCTTCAGCCTGCGCACACATATGCCTCTAGGCTGTTGTATGATTGTTATGTGTCATTATTGTTCCTCCTAACAGATTTGTTTGATTTACAATGTAATTGTACAAGTTATATGAAACATGAAAGGTTGACAGTATTTTGAACTTGTCTATTGTGCTCTCATTTTTGTATATCAAAAATACCTGGCATTCTAGCAGGTGTGTACACCATTTATATGCACTGTATACCACTAGTTTATACAATATGACCCTAGTTTTGGGCTTTTGTCCCCTCATTTTGTCAGTCTTTGTCCAGATGTCCTGCAATGACAGGTTGTGAGGTATGCTACAGATATGGGACATCTCCTGCAAATATGCTCCTGTGATGACCACCATGACGCAATGCAGTAAACACCACCACAAATGAACATACAGATATTGCCAAAAGGATGGGTGTAACAGTTGCGTGCATGGTCACATGCATTAACTTTAGCATGCTTGGGGTACTAGTGAGCCACAACAGGAAAATCACCATACTTACCAGCTTCAGGCTGCTGTCCCATGTGTAGACCAGAGGGACCTATGTAGTTGTGAGGGAGAGGTATTGTCAGCAGATTCACATTAGGCATTGGTACAAGATGAATGCTACATTTCTGCACAGGTACAATACACACTATGATATTACACAATCTGCTGTCTTCACCATAGATGTGCACTTGTGTGCATTACTAAACCCCCCCCCCACTAATCCATTTTGCACTGACATATGCATCTAAAGACTCTATAGACGACAGTTTAAATGCTACCTCATTACATTGGATGTGCACTTTGGCCTTACCTGGACACTCCTCGCCTGTTGCCTGGGTACCACCCACCAACATGACTGCTGTTTCCCGTGTTTGAGGTTCGGTGGGGGCTACCCCAAGGTTGGCAAGGAGTTCCTCTGTCACAGTAAGTGGGGCCTGTGTGTCTGGCCCCCCCACTGGTAGCAGTACGGTACCTCGATACAGCAGCAACCCTTTGCCGGGCACAATGTATCAGGTCAGTTGCTCTATGCCTGACCTGATCATATGTGTGTCCATGGTGGCTCAAGATGTTCACTCTGTGGACGATCTCATCCCACAAGGCAGTCTGCTCCTGCAGATTTTGCCAGCTACAGCCAGAAAGGATGGCATAGCTTAAGATTACAGCTTCTGTGATGGTTGCTGTCTCCGCATCGGTGTAAGGTGGTTGCCACTGCATGGCGCCTGGAAGACATAAATAGAGAAACACATCATACGACCTCAGACATTGCCCAGAGTTCTTTACAGTCAGCACATGAATATGTACTATCATTAACCACCACTTACAAATACATCATACCCCTGTACCTGGCAGCACTGTATGAACATGCATTGTACTCCTGGTCCTGATGTGTCATGTTCCCCCCAATGAGGGCCAGTACATTGCATAAACCATCATTCATGTTTGTGTAGAGGGAGGAGAGTGGCCACGTTCCTTGCAGATGGGATGTCAATGGTGCTCAGGCTTTGCTTGCATACAGTGTGTAATGGAGCTGGAAGCATATGCCTGGGTTCATGTAGGATGCAGACGGGAATGTTATCAGGACGCAAGGGAACTTGCTTTTGTTAACTTTGATTAGGAAGTTTGCACCTGATCCATGATGATGAGGGGAGGGGTGCATGTGCTGTGCATATCCACCTATACTGATGGTGAGCCAGGTGGGTGATGTTTGCCCTAAACCTGTCTGCAGCAAGTTGGCTGTAGCTATGGTGTATGTGTATGTGCTGTGATTGACCACAATTACAGGGTGGGTTGGGTTGTTGCCTCTGAGACTGCAAACATATGGGAAGATGGCTTTGTGATTACTCTTAGTGGATGTGTCCAATTTGTACTCATAGTTAGCCTTACAGTAATCCACCAGTGACCTAATATGCTCGTTCAGACAAAGGTTGACATGCTAATATATAACCACAAATTCATGAAGCACAAAACCAGATAAAAAGACCACCAGGTGAAGAATCCACACAATTTTATTACTCTGACATCTCGGCAAAATCAGCCTTCAAGGAGTATAACATTACAATTATATGTATGTCTATATTCTATACATATTTGTTTTATATGTATAGTTCCATATATCTGATGTATATACTTTTTCATATTTATCTATCACCATACACATCTATATGTGTATATTTATATATACACTAAACATGAGTAATTCCACAGTATTTGTTTCCTACTATTCTATGCCTGTACTGAATGATATATTTGAAAAAGGAGCATTCATTGTTACAGTTTAGATGGTATAGTGGTGCATTGCTCTGACTATTGTGCACAGGGTCCTGGGTTCAACACTTGATTATTTTTTTGCTGGGCAGAACTGTGTCTGATGGATATAGAGTGATTAAGGCACTTTTAATCACTTGTAAGTGGGTTTGCATGGGTTTGCGTGATGGTAAGCAATGACAACACATGGTTAAACGAGAAACTGCTTAATCTGTGTAAGCATCGCTTAGCATCTCGCAAACTCACTTACTGCCATTTACTGCTGCTTACTGCCACTTACTCCCATGTACCAATGTGCTAATTTCTTTAAAAGAAAAGAAAAAAAGGAGTAATAGGAAAGGAGTGAAAAAGGGGGCATGCAGAGGGAAAAACAATATAAAAGATAGCTAGGGATGTACAGGACGGGTACAAAAAAATATGCTGAGAATAAAAATAGAATGGTACAATAACAAGAAATGACTAAAAAACAAAAAAGTACCTAAACTAACACAGCTGATGGTAAAACAAAGAACTTTAATGCACACAAAAGAGAGTAAGTGCTTTCATGGTGTGCTCTCACCACTTCATCAGAGTGTTCTCAACTAGCAACAAAAGCACTGAAATAGCATAAGTTAATCAGTCAATCAAGACACTAATCAAAGCAACAATTATCTAAAAGGAAAAAAGTCACAACTAGACAACAGGCAAATAAAACATACAGAAAGCATAAAAAGATATATAAAAAACAGTCCTATACTTAACCTGTTAGTGTTTGAGAGGTCTAGCTTTTAAAAAAGGCTTAAGAGAGACAGCTTCATTAAGACCTGGTGTCTTATCAGCATTAAGAGACAGAATCCATTTTTGCTCTGCAGATTCTCTGCGATTCCTAAGGTCTCTCCTCTTAGACTCTCAGGAGCAATCTCTAGCGCAAGAAATTTAAAATTATGTTCCTGTCCCTGGCACATAATATGCTTAGCAAGAGCATTAGTGTCTTTCCTGTTTCTAATGTCTCTCTGATGTTCTAACACCCTGTCTTTGAGTTGTCTATTACTCGTGCCTACATAAAAAGCATGACAAACAGTGCAGTAACTGAAATAAACAATGTTCTTAGTCCTACAATCAGCATAAAAGTTTGTATCTATTTTGAAGTGCATGTTAGGGTGTATGTAAGTAGGATTAGAGTGTATAAACTTGTAGGCTGTGCAACTCCTACATTTAAAAGTGCCATGCCTCTCTGACTGCAAAACCTTGTTAAAAGTAGAATGCCTTTTCAAAGATTTGTTATTTTTAAAAGAAAAATATGGAACAGTGTCTATGGCATTTCTTAATTCATCTACATTATCCAAAATGCCCCAGTTCCTTTTAATAATGTCACATATACTACTAACATCAAAAGAGTATGTGACAGGAAACCTAATCAATTGTGTCCTTTGTTGTGTAGCTATGGCTTCAGTGTTAGATACAACATTGTAATATGGCCTACACTTGCGCCCTCTCTCCTTATATGCATCAGTAATGCAACTGTCAATATCCTTTTCCTTATAGCCTCTATCTATAAAATCCATTTTCAAGGTCTCCAAGGCCTCGGCAAGATGTTCATCATTATTGTGGAGTCTCATGACCCTGTACACCTGCCCCAACATTCCGAGTAACATGCCTAGGATGCATGCTATCTCTATGGAGCAGATTATTCTTTCTTGTGGGTTTCCTATAAATACTAGTTACTAGGCTAGTCAAATCAGTTTTGTTCACCTTAACATCAAGAAATCCAATTTTATCAAAAGAATATTTAAAAGTAAATCTTAAAAAATCTGTAGACTGATGTAAAAACTCTATAAGCTGCGTGAGATTCTCAACTGACCCATTCCACAACAAAAAAATATCATCCACAAATCTTACATACCATAAGATGTGTTCAGAGAAGCCCTCAGCTTGAAGTAGAACATCTTTCTCCCATTGTACCAACACAAGGTTGGCGTAGCTGTTGGCACAAGCTGTGCCCATTGCCACGCCAACCTTTTGTGCATAAAACTGATCTTCACAAAATGACATTATTTTCTAAAACAAATTCTAGAAGTGCACAAATTAAATTGATCTTGTCCTCAGTAAAGAGCGATTGACATGCATAAATTTCCTGATATTTTCTATAGCCGAAATATTGGGGATCACAGTAAAGAGTGACTCTATATCCATAGTCACTAAAAGATAATCAGCACTCAAGTCAAAAGTAGCCACATATAATCTTTGTAGAAATGTCCTAGTGTCTTTTAGGACGGTGTCACAAGTGTCTGGCAAAGAATATAAATTCTTTTCGATATAGATAGAAAGTGGATCGGTTACCCAACCTTTCCCAGACACTACAGGGCGCATGGACAGCAATGTTAGATTTTTATGCACTTTGGATAGGACGTGTGTAGGGAAGGTCCATAGCTGTCCATTTCTGATACATCAACAGTTGTGCATTTCTACATTTATACCTTTTCTTCCCTGGCGGACCTGTGGAGAAAATTTCTGTTAACAATACCTGACTGTTTTTACATATTCACATATTCTTGGGTGAGATTATGCATATAGCTTAATACCACTTCCGAGATTCGAACAGTGTCTGTTTGTGCAAAAAGGTACAATAAGGTCGTGTTTCATCACAATGAGCTATGAGGAACTGTTGTTTCTTTCTTGACTGTTTTCTGCATAATACTTTCTTGTTTGGACAATCTGCCTTGTAATTCTGACATTCATGCATGGCAGATAGGTCTTGTACTGTGTATTCATACCTAGACATATTACAGTATGGAAAACAATGGTTAACACAATATTACTATTCAGGGATCAGATCTTGGTGCATGGAAAATTTCTTATGGTTAATCTGTTTTGCAACTTCACAATCTTTGTCAGATGAGCCTCAATTAATTAATGTTGTCAGAGCCATAGTTGCTGTGCAAATCCTGTATACTTTTAGATTCATGCTACCACATACCAAAGTAAACACAACAGTCTGGGGTTTTGAGTTTTATTGACAAGTACTGATGCTTTTATTCATATATATCCTGTATGTCACTATTACTCTGCTGTCTCATTAATTCAGTACAAACAATACACATGTCTAACTACTGGCAGGTGACAATCGACTCCTTTCTATTTATTTGCCCTGACTACTGCAGGCTAGATTTGTACTCACCAGCCTCACAACGCAGCCTTAGCAGCCTGCTGGCATAGGCGTCCACATTTGCTGCCTCTCATCTGCAGCTGTAAAGAAGATAGAGAAACATTTATGCATAACTATCCATCTCATACTTAGGCTGGACTTTGATACACAATAATTAATCCTGATACTTACACACTGCTAGGACATTTTGTGCCCAGGCATCTTGGATCCAATGGTCTAAGAGGTCCCTCTTCCTACACTTCAGGTCAGCATAATGGTGCTGGACCTACTCTCCAGTCCGAGGGATACCAGTAGCACTGGTGAGGTCACGTGCAAGATGGTCCCAGGTCTCCATTTTGTATTGGGAGCCCTGGTACTGGTCCTGCATCAATCTCCTTTCATGGTCTTTTACAAGGAGTCCAACCATGACCCTGGACACCTGAATGCCCCAACGCTGTGCCCAAAAGTGCACACCCTCACCAACGCCAGCCATAGTGCCTGCAGTGATCAGCTACAACTGGTTATGGTTGTATTCACACCTGTTGGGTTTAAATAGGGCTGGATTTCTGCCCTTTGCTGTGATTGGCTGATTTTGAATATGCTGAGCTAAGCTAAGTGATGCGCAAACCCGCTTAGCTAAGATAAGTATTGCTTTAAGGGGTAGATGCTAAGCACTGCTTACCAGTGCAGAAATCCACTTAGCTATGCTAATTATTGCTAAGTATTTAGATTCAAGCAATGCTTACACTGGCTACCATTGTTCATCTTTCATTTTATGGACAATCAGGATTGCGGGCTTGATTCCTTATTAATGACATCTTAGGTATGTTTACCTTCAATAACATCCCCCTATGTGCTTTCATTACATTATATTCTTTTGTGGCTATAATGTATGGGACACTTGTGTTTATATGGGGTTTCACATCTGTACTACACTAACACCTCATATTTGGACCTGCGTATGTTTGACGTACGTAGGATGCATGCTATGTACGAAATGAATAACAGCACAAGTTTTTTTTTAAATTCTCATTAGAATATAACTTCTTTAGGATTAGTTATTTAGATTTAGACATCATCAAGGAACAAGGACATCAGACCTTAAGTACAGTTATAAGTTACAAGAATGTAGCTAGTAATAGCTTACTTTATTATAATAGCATGCACCCTACGTACATCAAACATAATATAGTGAAGGGGCAGCTAATTAGGGTAGAGAGACTCACAACTAATTCTAGCAAAATAGACAGACTGGTGGGAGAATTACCTGAGAGGTTTAAGCACAGGGGATATCCCAGTAAGATAGTAATTTATTGGAAGGTGAAGGAAAAGAGACTAGGGAAGGAGAAGGAAGGGCAAAGCAGGATAAGAACTGGCAAGCGACCATGCCCTTAATCTTCACAGTGGACAGCAAAGCTATCAAAGGAATTATTAATAATAATTGGAGAATTTTAGTAGCAAATAAAGAAGTTAACGCTGCAGTGGGAGAAGAACCCATATGCATTAATAAAAGGGCTAGGAATTTCAAAGAGATTCTAGAAAATAAATATGCACCCAGTAATAGTAGAGTTAAGGGTATGTATAAGTGTTTAGACTGCAAAGAGTGCAGATTTATAGAAGTAAATACCTATGAGAAAAGCATTACAGTGCAAGGTAGGTTTACATGCAGTTCAGAATTTGTGGTATACATGGCAAAGTGCCTGGCATGTAATTCCTTCTACATAGGAAAAACCAATAGATCTCTGAGAAAGAGAATTTATGAACATTATTATGGAATAAAAAAAAAAGATTACAATAATGTATTGTTTAAACATACATTAGAAAGTCCCAAGTGTTCAAAGTTTTTGTTTTCAGTAATAGACTATGTTTCTCCTGATTTTAATGGGGACAAAGAAGTAGAGCTTGAATACAAAGAGCTTAAATGGCAGATTCTGCTCAATGCTTATAACAAACCTGGTCTTAATAGTGGGGTGAATTATAAAGTTGTTTTATGTAGAAAAGCAAAATATAATAAATGCAAGTAAAATTGCAGTTTTTATACGTGTCTTATAGTAGTGTTTTAGTTTATTTATGTTACTTGTAAAAAAAATGTTTTATATATATATATATATATATATATATATATATATATATATATATATATATATATATATATATATATCAATTGGTTAATTGAATAGTAATATCTGCTACCGAAGGGTATTTAAGTGTTTGCCATTGGGATTATGGGTGTTTCTGATGAAGGCCATTTTCATGGCCAAAAGCGCTTAAGCCTGTATTTGTGTTAATAAAAGGAAGTTTTCTTTGGGATTCACCACTTGGCAGCTTTTGGAATTTATTGCAACACCTTGCAAGTGCTTTTTGTATATTTAACTGTGAATCTTCACTTGTACAGTGGCATACTTTCAGTTTGTTTTTCATTTGTTTAGATGTATATATTTTAACAGTTGAAACTGGAATACAGAAGGTTAACTTCAGAAAAATAGCTGAAATTAAATTACTTTATGGCCAGGCCATAAAAGATGTTATCTTTCAGTTTTAGTGCAGCAAGAGACACAATGTCTAAAACTAGCGAGCTTTCTGTATTGTCTTAGAAGTGTTTTATTGCTTTATTATGTCCACAATTTGCCAAAGATCTGAGGCCTATGTATTGCCACAGGTAGATGCTGAATACTCCTAGCTTCCAGTAGTGGGGGAATTTCACCTGGGATAGAGTCAGATTATACAAAACGAGGCAATTCTGCAAGCTATCCCATCAGTAATATTTGAAATATTAATTCTATATTCTGTCTTGTACCCAACAAGATCCATTTACCACACATCTGCCTTGCTCTGTAAATAAGTTAACTAGGGACTAGTAATTCTCTTAGATATAGTCAGGAGAACATCAAAGCTTATTTTAGATGATTTTCTTTATTTATTTCAGACTGTCTTGCAATGCTGTTTTAAATATTTCCTGTGATTTTCAACTCTGATGTCACTGTAATTAGGTACAGAGTATGTTCTTCTTCTTTTATTATTTATTATTAAATATATTAAAACTTTTCATTGTGGCTGATCTGTCAAGAGATATTTAAGTTCTGAGAGTACTTGCATATTTATTTGGTGACACCGTGTATGCCACTCCTAATAGCTTTGCTCTTGGTCAAACTACAATTTCTATTAACAGTAACATTACACAGTAAGATTGGACACCCTTTGTTAAGGACCTTAAAGTAGTTAATAAGGAGTGACTGATGACAGTGGAAACTACCTTATAGTCTGGGTAAGTAAACCTGTGCCAGCCTTTCCCAGGTGTGTGTGTGTGTGTGTGTGTGTGTGTGTGTGTGTGTGTGTGTGTGTGTGTGTGTGTGTGTGTGTGTGCGTGTGTGCGTGTGTGTGCGTGCGTGTGCATGTGCGTGTGTGTGTGTGTGTGTGTGTGTGTGTGTGTGTGTGTGTGTGTGTAAAGCAAACCTCAAAGAGTGTGTGCGTGTCAGCTACTTAGGTAGGCACACAAAGATGGACAGAGTTGGTGCTGGAGGTCTTGGCTTGGTCACTCAGCTGAGATCTCAACTCTATAGCTGTGCCAGTGGGGAGTCTTATTGTGGATCTGGAGAAAGAGGGAGAAACCAGCCCCGGACTGAGTGTAGTTTCTGTGCTCTTAAGGGAAATTGCACTTGATGCAGAGAGCTGCATCTGGAAATACTGTGCGTACTTGTCACCCTCCCAATGTACATCCCCCACTGGTGCAAATGGTGAGGACTGAGGCTCCTTGGGGTGGTCCAGTGGTGGGTCATCACATTTATTGGTTGGCAATGATGGGGTATCCACATATTGGGATTAATTGGTGTGGATATTGAATTCCCACAGCCTGTAAACAGTGGTCACTAAAGAAGTTGTTTGTACTTTCAATCAGCCACACAGTGAACAGTCAGAGTTTCATATCACAATAGTTTTATTTTTGTTTGCTAGCTTAGTTAGTCAGGGAGAGCAGGCAAGGATGTCAGCAGAGGAGTACGGTAAGCTGGCAAGGAGCCAGTTGGTTAAGATGTGCCAAGACAAAGGATTGGGGCATGCCAACCTGACTAAAGCAGAAATGATTGCAGCCTTAGCCACAGCTGCATCACAGACCAGCAACCAGGCAGACAACCAGACTGGCCTTGAGGATGTACAGTTTTCAGAAAATGGACAGTTCAATCTTTTCACAGAGGACTTAATAATCTGTCTGAAGTTAAAGAGACTTGAACTGGAGGCCAAACATTTGGAAATAGAATCAACAGAGAGAGTGTAGAATTTGGAAGCTGAATACAAGTAGAGATTGTGGCAGAGGAAACAAATAGAATTAAAAGTAGTAGAGAGACTGAGACATCTGGAAGCTGAGGAAAATGAAAGGCAGAGGCAACATGAAATGGAGATACTGACTCTTTGCTACGGTCATGGAGGTAATGCGGAAGGGAATAGCTGAACCCCAGAAGCAGCAAAGGTCAGTAAATTTCATCCACAATTTACAGGAGGTGATAATTTTATTCATATGTTTGAAATGGTATGTAAACAGTATAATAATGACCAAGGGCTCTGGGTACCGTTCCTGACCCCCCTTAATCCATGGTAAAGCTGTAATTGTTATTTCTAAATTGTCTGATGCTGATTGCTTAACTTATAATACTATTAAAATTGTTTATTAGAGTGTTTTAAGTTAACAAATGAAGCTTATAGAAAAAAATTTCATGATCATAGACCAAGGCAGATGAAAGTGTGTGTGAATATATTGCTGTGTTAAGTACTTATTTTCATAGATGGGTGAGTGGGTGTAAGGTTACCACTTTTAAAGGGCTGACAGACATTTTGGTGAGGGAACAAGCCCTTAGCTCTTTGCCTGAGGAAATGAGAATCTGGTTAGCAGATAAGGAATGTAATACCACAGATGAGTAGGGAAAAGGGAGACCTATACCTAGCAAGCAGGTCATCACAGCACAGGAAAGGGATACCCAGTGCTGCTCATGGGTTTACAAGGCCTGAGGGAGGTAGCCAGTGAGACACCTGATTGTAAAGGAAAAGGGGAATCTGTATACTGGGACAAAGGGTTACTGTATAGAGAGTGGATCCCTGAGGGAGAGCTAGAGAGTGAGAGAATACAGAAGTTTGTAGTGGCCAGAGCCTACCATCTAGCACGTCTAGCCATAGCCTATGATATTCCCTTTGCAGGTCATATGGGCATAAAGTGTACCAAGAGATGCATTATGCAGAAGTTTTATTGGCCTAGGATTTCCAGGGATGTAACAGGGTACTGTAGGACCTGTGAGCAGTGCCAAAAAGTAGGCAAGGCAAGAGACAAGGTCAAGGCTCCTTTGATGCCTTTGCCTGTGACTGAGGATGCATTTCAAAGGGTAGTTATGTATTTTGTGAGGCCTCTGAGTACCTCAAGTTCCACAGGGAAAATATATATCCTAGTGGTAGCAGATTATGCTGCCAGATACCCTGAAGCATTGGCCCTATCCTCCATTGAGGCAGAAAAGGTGGCAAATGCATTGTTAGATATTTTCAGCAGGGTAGGATTCACAAAAAATACTGACTGACAGAGGTGCCAATTTCATGTCAGACCTACTGGCTTGTCTGTGGAAGCACTGTGGGATGAAACACCTAAAGATCACTCCCTACTATCACCAGACTAATGGTCTTGTGGAGAGAATAAACTCTACACTAAAGACCATGCTACGGCCATTTGAAGACCAGTTTAAGAGGGAGTGGGACAACTATTTGCCCCATCTGTTGTTTCCTTACAGAGAGATTCCCCAGGAATCCATAGGTTTTTCACTCTTTGAGTTTCTGTATTGGCATAGGGTGAGGGGATCTCTAGGTTTGATTCATGATGAGTGAGAGGGTGAGTTTGAATTCAACAAGGAGTTTGGTGTGGCATATGTCCTAAACCTCAGGACGAGGCTCAGAGAACTCATGGGCTTGGCCCAGGACAACCTGGCAGAAGCCCAACAGCAGAAAAAGGTCTGGTGTGACAGGAATGCTCGAGCTAGAAAGTATGTTGTAGGGCAGCATGTTATGGTTCTCATTTCTGTCAGACAGAACAAGCTGTAGGTAGCTTAGGAGATACCATTCAAAATGGTAAGGAAGGTCAGTGATGTTAACTACATGGTAGAACTGTTAGGCAGGAGGCAGGGGCAAAAATTATACCACATTAACATGATGAAACTTACCCTGATAGAGAGGCCCTTGTACTAAGTATTCTCAGTGGATGGCAGGAGGAGTTTGAGGGGGATCTGGTGACTGATCTCCTCAGTGAAACTCATAGTGACACCTCAGTGGAAGGGTTAGCAATGTCTCAGCAGCTATCCACTAACCAGGTTTAAGAAATTTGAGCAGTGTTACAGGAGTTTGGGGGCATGTTTACTGGGAAAGCAGGGTGCACCCACCCTGTGCAGCACCTTGTGGATACAGGAACCCAAAATTCTATTAAGCAGGCCCCTTCTATGGTGCCTGACAGGGTCAAACTCTGAGGGAGGAAATACAGGAAGTGTTGGAACTAGGGGCAATCCTGTAGTCCAGCAGTTGCTGGGCCTCCCCAGTGGTGCTGGTACCAAAGAAACATGGCAGCACCAGGTTCTGTGTGTTCTACAGGAAATTAAATAGTCACACAGAGTCAAATGCTCACCCTATGCCTAGGACAGATGAAGCCCTAGAGCTACTGGGTGGGGCTAAGTATCTTACCACTATTAATCTTTCCAAGGGCTAATGTTAGGTGCCCTTGACTCCCAGTGCTAGAGAGAGGTCAGCCTTTGCGACGCCTTTTGGTTTGTATGAGTTCACAAAGATACATGTTGGGAGGGGCGTGGCTAGGATGCTGAACTGATAGCTGCACTTCATTTCAGCTCTCTTACCTCAATACAATTCCTGACAGGAATTTTACAAAATAATATTTAATTTGAAGAAATTTTTATTACTAACTTACTTCTAATAACTCTGAGCATCTATAAGAAAAATTTTATTGTCAGAACTTGAATAATTCCTGTCAAATTAATTACTGGAAAATCAGCACCAATATCAGCTTTACAGCATGAGTCATCTAAGGAATACAGCACAAAGACTCTTCTCTCAAAAAAGACCTGCAGTCTCTCATTACAAATATACAGGAACTTACAATAAAAATCGACAAGATGGACAATAAAATAGATACTTTTAAAGAAAAGTGCTCACAACAACTGGAACAGCTTCAAGAAATGTTTACACAGCAGAAAGGACAGATATCACTTATTGAACAGTCATTAAGTGACATTGACACTAGAGTCCAAATAGAAGAACAACAAACTGAATTCTTACTTCAACAGAATACATATTTACTAGAAAAGCTTGATGATATGGAAAACCGAACAAGAAGAAATAATATTAGAATATATGGTCTACCAGAAAAATCTGAAGGGGACAATATGATAAACTTTCTTACCACCTGGATACCAGATGTAACAAAAATACCTGAAGCTCTTTCATATGGTATAGAACGGGCATAGATCACTAGCAGCTTCTGGAAATGCTTCTTCTCCGGTAAGAACAAGCCGAGATCTATAATTGTGAGACTTTTTCTACACAAGATAAAGATCTTATATTAAGAAATGCTTGGGCAAATTCTCCCATCAAATACAATGATTCATTAATAAGATTTGACAATGATTATTCTACAAAGGTGGTTTCAAAAGAAAAGAATTTCTACCAATAAAAAACCTTGAAGAAAAAGCAACTGAAAGTCCATCTTTTATTTCCAGCAAGACTGAAAGTTTTTCTACCAAATGGAATAAAAATCTTTGAAACAGTAGATTCAGCAATAAAATACCTTACCAACAACAACATCCTAACACATGAAGAATCTATGGACTGGACAATAAGTACACAAGAGAAATGCTGAAGTAAATAATTGGAAAACTGTTGAGCAAAAGAAAAAAAAACTAAAGGACAAATAATCTTACATATGTTATATTCTGTAAAAATCTAAATAATAATACTAACAACAAAATAAAAGTTCTTACTGTCTTCAAGTTACACCAAAACAGGTACTGTTTTCAATTATATTTTAAATGTCAAAATTAGCATAAATGTAAATACATTTATCTCAAATCACATCAATATACTAAGCATAATTTAAACATTACTCTATTTTTCATTATTATCCATCTATTATTTTCATATTCTTAATCAGAGTAATCAATGCATAATAATGTTCCCAAATAGTTTATTTATTTATTTATTTTCTCTCTTTGTGTTTTGTTGTTTTTATTTTTCTCTTCTTTTATTAAATCTTTATTAACTTATAATACTTTAATCAGTATATGGTTATATTGCTTAATAGGTATAGTAATGGCTGCTATATAACTTATTATCAGTTACATCCCTGATAGTATTACTTTTATAAGTTAAAAGTGTCCCTGTTTGGATAAACGCTAATGCTGGGCAGAAATGTGTTGCTTTTGAAATGAAGTATTTCAGTTAGGATGTATCATAAGACTACTTTAAATAATCTTAAAAGATGTTCTGCCTTTGACCCATATGCACATACTGATATAGTCCAGTGAAAAAATATGTTTTAAGTGATATTTTGAGGCTATAAGTCATGTGTGTTGTGGCTCCAGACATCCGGAGTTGAAAGATGCTTGTGACTAGCTTAGATATCCTGTTGTCTTTTCTTTTGTAGAGAAATAAGGCATAGCATGTTTAAAATGCAAAGTTTGACAGTTGTGAACACTACTCCGTAAACTAGAGTGCTTATGCACACTACATGAGTTTGTCACCAAATAAGAGGAGGAAAAGAAAAAGAAAAACACATACCTTTTCCTGCTTGGTTCTCGAGACAATTTAACAGCCACAAACATCACTAGAAACTTGAGTTACTTATTGCTTGTCATTTACTTGTGTACGCTATCCCCTGACTCTTTCTAATTGACGTCTAGTCAGAAAATAAGCTAGGTTCACATTTAAAGATACAGAAACCTAAATTCCTTCTAAGGAAACATAAATAATATAAAAGGTTCATATAAATATACACAGATATTTATTTTGAAGCACTTTCAGTTTATGGCTACTGATGTCTTCTAGCACCTTGATAGATAAGGACATATATCTGCTTGTCTTTCTATCAGTTTAGATTTCCAGACATTTTAGCTATCCCTTACTATGTTTTATACAGCAGAGTTTAAAAGCAGAAATTAATCATCAGCAAATAAAATCACTGCTGTTTTACAAATTCTCTAAAGAAACTAGTAAATGTCAAGCAACTGACAGGTTTGTTTTGGGGAGGTTGCCATTTCCCACGCTGGTGCTCCTGCAGAATACTACTGATGTCCTGCTGCCAAGGTATGCCCTCGGGTGGGCAGGTGGGATGCAACAAGAAGGTTGGATGTGCATTTGGCAAATCAAACATTTAGATGGCGTTATGGTATACTAGATGGAGAAAGTGGAAGCAATGATTGTATAGGCAACTATAATGAGTAACATAACAACAGTGGATTTGACCTGGTGTGTCAATTATACAATGTTTATATCCCATGTGGCTTTGGGCTTTGTCGAAGCATCTGTGTTCTACACACATATTGTGTTGGATCTGATTTGAGTGGAAGGGGAGAGGCTTAGCCCACACCCTAATTTGTTACTGGGTTGCCATGCATTATGGGCATGCATTGTGGCAGGTACTCAACGGGCTATCCATCCTTAGATGGCTCATGCTGTCCACGTTTGTTCATCTGAATGGTGACTGTGGCTGTGCTCTTCTTGTTATGTTGCCTGGCTGTGGCTTCACCCTTCTTATAATATTGTCTGGCTTTTTACATTATCAAGAATGACACAATACTAGTGTATGCGGGTATATCATGTTACTGTTAGTGTGGACAAGGATGCTTGACAATGCAACTATGATTCTTGGACCTTTCTGCAGACGGGTGTGTTGTCTGGCAGTTGAGAGCCTGGTTGTTCCTGATCAGTGGACCTGTATTTTTGTGTTTCAATGTGACTGCATGAAAGGATGCCAGTATTGGTCTGCAAGTTTGGTGGGCAGTAGATTCGTTCGGGATTGATTTGAGGAGACACTTGTATTATGGCTGGGGCACTTGACATTTGATAAATGTATCCTCTCAATGATGCGTTCTGTCTGGTCATTGGCTGTAAAACAGCTTTTCTGAGAAATATTGTTGTGGTGCCAGTTAATGATTTGGATTAAATGTTTCTATATACAGTCGTGAAGCAATTGCCAGGATAAAATGGTACTCTTGCAGTGCATGGATCATCGTGGCTGTCCTCCGATGTTGGAGGAAAAACAAGCTTCTTGGACACCCTTTTGATGTGGTAAAGGTGTTACCCCATGGTTTGAATACGTTTTGTCTCTTTGCTGCAAAATGGGTTGGGAATTTTGGCCTGTAATATTTTCGTACATGGTGGTTTGAATCTTGGCAGCTTCCATTGTTTTGATGTGTTCTCCGGTATCGTTTGTTCAGTCATAGGATTGAATTACTGGTGTTGAGTAGGTCAGGATTGTATCTCCAGCACTTGTTGTCAGCAGATAGACTCACTGGTTGGGTGTCAGTCTAAGCTGTGGGAGTTGATGTGTGATATACATAGATGTTTGCTTTGAGGGTGTGGTCAAGTGCTGCAGTTTTACCTCTGTACTGTGTCAGTTTTCATTGTGCAGGGTCCCTCTGAGGGTTGATGGAAGTGTTGGCAACAAGACACTCAATCAGGTAACAACATTATGAGTGGTCTCTTGGATAAGGGAGCTGTCTAAATTGTGATCTTGTTGTCTCCAGCCATGGGAATTGTCATTGAAAAGCTGAAAAATGCAATCAGAGGAACATATTTAATGTCTACTAAAGAAATATTAATATACTTATACATTGTATCGCATTTCAGTTTATGTTAAACATGAAATATGATGTGGTTTCAGAACTATTCATGTTTTTATTCCAATATGACTTTGCAAATATTAATTTAAACACTGGTTTCGGGCTTGAGTAGTCTAAAACAATTGCACAACAATGGTACTGTATTATACAGTAATGTCAGTAAATAGTTTTCAACAGATGTATGAAATATACAGTTATAGATTTTAACATGATGTTTATTAATACCCTAAATTATTTTGAAATGATACTACCTTAATCTAAATATTTGTACCTTTTGAAACCTGCTTAGAAGTAAGTATTATTGAATTACAATAAGATGAGTAAAGAATATATGTATATATTTTAGCTGATTAGATTATCTTAATATATTATTCAATTATCTTTATTTAAAACTAAGAGGATAAGAGAAACTGATCCAAATATTATTTGTGAGGGTAGAAAGTTTGTTTGGTTAGATTCACTAACCAAACGAAGAGGTATATTACCTCATAGCAATAGGGAATGGTTTTAAGGTTAAGAATTACAAGTTTGGAAGTTCTTTGGTTTTTTTTTATTCTATCACTTTGGTGTCACTCAGAAACATGCAAAAATCATACAAGAAAAACTTTTTGAATTCTGTATCCAAGATGGAACTAAGAATAAACAATATTTACATAAACTTACACATAAAACAAACTCAAAACTAGGAAATGAAATGTTTATCCATAAATGTTAATGGTCTAAATAATAGTAATAAAAGGAGAAGCCTATTCAAGTACATAAACTTACATAAACCACAAATAGTCTTTTTACAAGAGACACACTTATTAGATAGAGATATAAACAACTTAAATATTAATAATTACACAGTACTAATAAACTCTCAATACAAAACAAAAAGAGGAGTAGCTATACTACTGCAACTCAACTATAACACCTAAAATAATTACTACTCATCAAGATACATCAGGTATGTTTTGTCTAGTTTCAATAGAGTTAAATAAGAGAATCTATACGTTAGTAAATCTATATTGGATCCCAGGACTAGGATTAAAACAGTTAAACAGCATTTTGAAGAGATAATTCATTTAACTAAGGGTAGCCTGATATTGGCAGGAGACTTCAACTGTATAATGAATGAAAAAGATACAGATTCTAAATCCAAAAGAAGAAAACAACCCATCTCTAAAGCACTATCAAAATTTATAGATACATTGTATTTAAAAGATATAAATGAATTTGCAGAACCAGACTCACTAATCTTCACATTTTATTCTCATAGATATAAAACTAACTCTAGAATTGATAGAATATATGTTGCCAATGACCTAATAACAAAAATTGACAAAGTCAAAATCATAAATTGTCCTTTATCTGATCATAATGCCATAGTCTTTGAGATAGAGCTTACACCATTTTATTCAAATCCCATTACTAGGATACCTTCCTATATCACAAAATTGAGAGATTTCAAAGAATTTTATGAAGAAACAATCAAAAACTTTCTAGAAATAAATTACACAGAAGATATTTCAGAAATATATGTCTGGGATTCATTAAAAGCAGTTACATATGGGAAGATATTATCCTGATACATAAATAAAAGGAAGTTATGGAATAAAGATATGCTAGACTTACAAAACAAAGCAGATAAATTGAAACTGGAAATACAAAAGGGTAATGCTACTCAAGTTCAAGAACTTACACAAATCAATAAGAAGTATACAGAATTGCTACACCATAAGATTATGATTAACTTAGAAAAGATAAAAATAAACTCATACTCTACTAATTCAGCACACCTGAGATACTTAACTAATAGAACAAAAAAATAATTAAATCTAAGCAAATAAAAGAAATATTTATTCCCAATACTAACAAAAGAGTTACGGAACTAAATGATATTTTAGAAGCATTCAGACTCCAATTTAACATTGATAATTCCATAAATACTCAAGATACACCTACTAAGGATATAAAAAATACTTAGAAAACAATATTCATATTAAATTAACACAAGAACAAATAGACATTATAAACAAACCAATCAATATGACAGAATTAAAATCACAAATTAAAAGCTCAAGACAAATAAAGCACCTGGCCCAGACAATATGCTACCAGAAATGTATAAATTAATACCCAATCAAGCCATATCTTTATTATTAAAAGTATATGATATAGCCAATAAAGATTTGAATATACCACCCTCTTGGAAATATTCAACCAGATAAAGATGAGAAACAGTGTTCCTCATATAGGCCAATATCATTACTCAATATAGACTACAAGATGTTTATGGCTATATACGCAGATAGGATCAAACACTTTCTTCCTTTCTTAATTCACAAAGATCAAACAGGTTTTATTAAAGGAAGAAATACTTCAGATAATATTAAAAGAATACTAACATTAATAGATTATAGCAAACATAAAGTCCTAAATTTAAATGTAATCTCATTAGATATTAATAAAGCTTTTGATTCGGTTAATTGGAACTTTCTTTCACTAGTTTTAAAAGAATATAACTTTCCTTCTAATTTTAATAATCTTATCCAAATACTATATGAAAAATCTACTGCATATGTTAAACTGGGATCATATAGATCAGGCCCTATAACAATAAAAAGGGAACTAAACAAGGTTGCCCTTTATCACCATTGTTATTTGCATTACTCATAGAACCCTTTGCAAATCAAATCAGATCAAACAATAACATAAAGGGCATTTGTATTAATAAAATGTTAAACCTTAAAATCCAACTCTTTGCTGATGACATACTATTAACTCTCTCAGATGCAAATGAGTCTTTGAATGCTCTATTTAACTCCATGAATACATTTCAAAATATTTCAGGCTTAAAATTTAATGAAAACAAAACTAAAATTATGCCCTGTAATTGTAAAAAACATAATATAAACAAAAGATTTTCCAAATATATAGTAACAGAAAGTAAATTATTATATCTGGGAATAAATCTACTCAATGAATTAACAGATTCTCTAATATTTAACTATAATAAAATACTAGACAAAATAGAACAAACAATTGGTTACTGGAATAAATATATCTTTTCAACAGCAGACAGATTATATCTTATTAAAATAATCATATTTCCCAAAATATTATACTTAATACAAAATTTTTCATTGCCACCTCCCAAATATATTATTCAAAGATACAATAAACTAATTTTAAATTTTCTATGGTTTCCAAATAAACCCGTATAGCCTTAAATAAACATTTGCCAGATTGGGAAGATGGTGGAATTAATTTACCGGATATTGATTTATATATTACCTCATCTGTTATTAAAAACATAACACTATGGTTAAATAATTCATACACACCTATATGGAAACAAGCCCATGAGCAGATTTACATAGAAATCAATTATAATCACATACAAGACAACTTAACAGTAATACCATCACCCCTTATATGGATGTTAAAAGATTATTTTTTAGGGAAAAGGAATAATATTAATAAATTGCCATCAAACTGTGTAAGTTCTACACTTTCAGTGTTCAGAACATATATAAACAAAATACCAAATATTAATGCTTGGATTTTTCTTATTTTCCCTATAGCTTTTACACCAAATATTCTAGATACATTCCAAATATCTAAAATAAATATACTTAAAGAAGAAACATTACTCTTTTGGCATCAACTTATAGAGAAAGGGAAAATTCTAACAAAGGAACAGATAATTTATAATTATAATATAAATAAAGACAATTGGCTGTTTTTACAAAATCTAAGGCATTTTCTTATAAATAAAATAGAACAAATGCAACCTTCAGTTAGACATGAAGCTCCAAAACTCATTGAATACCTTATTCTTATCACAAAACAGCCTTATCAGGGTACAGGTTATTTGTCTAATATCTATAAAATTGTTAAAAAAACAAAAAACTATCATGAAAAATCATACTGGGATTATTATACTTTAATAAACAACCATCCTCCAGTTGAAGAAGAAAAAAGTAATATTCTAAAATCTTCCAAATTTTCTACATTATCAAAATACTGGCAATTATTCACTTGGAGATATCTACACAGAAGTTTCTATACACCACATAGGTTAGCCAAAATGTATTCTATTGAAGATCAATGTTGGAGATGCCATATCAAGATAAAAGCAGATTGGCAGCATGTTTTTATGAATGTATATGTCTCAATATGTACTGGAAATCCATTAATTATTTTTTCAGACTGTTTATAATGATAATTTTCAATTAACAAAGTCTTTAATTTTATTCAACTCTCCTATTCCAAACTGTGTACCAAAAAAGACACTAAAATCCTATGGTCACTATTGGCAATTTCACGTAAAATCATAACTATACACTGGAAAAATGAGGCTTAGCCTACGTTCAAGGAATTTGAGACTTTAACAACAACAGTTGCTCACATGGAAATATTAACAGTGAAGAACAGAACTAAAGATCTACTTCTTACTATTACTCTTGGATGAAAGTACTGGAAATACTTGAAAATATCGAAGAAGATATATCATCTTATGTTTCTAACTCTATATAATATAGAATTTCAATGTTATTTGCATAGACACCAATGTAAATAGTTATATAATGGTTTGAAGTTAGTAATGTTTTAGAATTGTAAATATGTTATTTATCTTTATTTCATGTAATGTTTAAGACATCTTATTTGAAATAATAAAAAAAAATATTTAGTGAAAAAAAAAAAAGATACATGTTGGGATGAAAAATGCCCCAGCAACTTTCCACTGGTGAGTAGATTGTATTCTAGCAGGAGCAGGAGATTTTGCCCTTGCTTACCTGGATGACATTGCCATCTACAGCCATCCCTGGCAAGAGAACCTTCAGCAGACTACAAAGGAGAGGGTTGACCATTAAGCCCAGAAAATGTCAGGTGGGTATGGCAGAGGTCTTCGACCTGGGGCATAGAATGGGGAGTGGTAAGATCGGGCCAGAACCTGCCAAAGTGGAAGCAATGCAATCATGGCCTTCCCCTGTTACCAAAAAGCAGTTGAGAACATTCTTAGGAGTAACAGTGTACTACAGAAAGTTTGTAGCCATGTTAAGGGATTGTTATCTGTAACGTCAGTGAATTTCCTTCCATACAGATAAGGCTGAAGTTTATACTACTACAGCTGCTCCCCTCACAGACATGAAATGGAAAAACAGGACAGATAAGGTAGTGTGGACCCCAGCATGTGAGCAGGCATTCCAGAAGCTTAAAGGAGCTTTGAGTGCCCCCCCTGTGTTAGCCAGTCCAGATTACAGCAAATAATTTGTTGTGCAGGTGGATGCTTTAAACCGTGGGGTGGGAGCTGTGTTCAGCCAGATTTCCTCAAAGGGAGAAGAGCACCCACTGGTGTATCTCAGCTGTAGGCTCCAACCCAGGGAGGAATGTTATGCAGCTGTGAAAAGGGAGTGTCTAGCCATAGTGTGGGCACTGCAGAAACTTCAGCCTTATCTGTATGGAAGGAAATTCACTGTAGTTACAGACTACAATCCCTTAACATGGCTATATTGAGCCAGCCAGTAAAATGCCAAGTTACTAAGGTGGAGCATAGGGTTACAGGCATATGACATGACAGTGCAGCACCACAGTGTGGTTAGCAATGCCAATGCAGAGGGAGTCTTCACAGGGAATGGGGTAAGGTATTCCCAGATTGGCTCATCACTTGAAAAACTAGCTTGAGTCTTTGAGGGAGGAAGAAATGTCACGAAAGGAGATACTACCAGCCCAGCTATCTGGAATTTTGTAAACAATTATATGTCATTTGTGAAAATCAACATTATTCATATAATATACTTGTATTACAAATGTATTTGAGCTGTATGTCAGGTGTATATCAAACTGTTGGTACAGAAGTGTGTGTTGAAAAGGTTTTTGCAAATTGCGTAAAATGTAACAAAAGCATATCCTACTGGAATAGAGCAGAAATGTACCTGCACTATTGTAACTGTTTAAATGTATATATTTTAACAGTAGAAACTGGAATACAGAAGGTTAACTTCAGAAAAATAGCTGAAATTAAATTACTTTATGGCCGGGCATAAAACGATGTTATGTTTTAGTTTCAGTGCAGCAAGAGACACAACATCTAAAACTAGGTAGCTTTCTGTATTGTCTTGGAAGTGTTTATTGCTTTATGACTTCCACCATTTGCCAAAGATCTGAGGTCTATGTATTTTCACAGGTAGGCGCTAAATACTTCTAGCTTCCAGCAGTGTGTGTGTGGGGGGCCACCTGGGATAGAGTCAGAAGACAAGAAATTAGGTCATTCTGCAAGCTATCCCAGCAGTAATATTTGAGATATTAAAGAGGTCTCTGAGAGAGACAGATCATTCTACATTCTGTCTTGGACCTGACAAGATCCATTCACCACATATCTGCCTTACTCTGTAAGTAAGTTAAGTAGGGACTAGTAATTCTTTTAGTCATGAATATAGCAAGGCTTATTTTATATGTTTTTCTTTATTTATTTGAGACTGTCCTGCAATGTTGTTTTAAATATTTCATGTGATTTTTGAACTCTGATGTCACTGTAATTATGTACTGAGTATTTTCTTGTTCTTTTATTACTTATTATTAAATATATTTAAACCTTTCATTGTGGCTGATCTGTCTAGAAATATTTAAGTTCTGAGAGTACATGCATATTTATTTGGTGACACTGTGTAGGCCACTCCTAATAGCCTTGCTCTTGGTCAAACTGACATTTGTATTAACAGTAACATTGCACAGTAAGATTGGACACCCTTTATTAAGGGCCTTAAAGTAGCTGATCAAGAGTGACTGAGTGGTAGTGGAAATTACCTTATAGTCTGGGCAAAAGGGGACATAGCTAGTAAACCTGTGCCAGCCTTTCCCAGGTCTGTGTGTGTGTGTGTGTGTGTGTGTGTGTGTGTGTGTGTGTGTGTGTGTGTGTGTGTGTGTGTGTGTGTGAGTGTGTGTAAACCAAACCTCAAAGAGTGTGTGTGTCAGCTAATTGGGCAGGGACACAAAGCACTGGTTGGACAAAGGGGGTGCTAGAGGTCTTGGCTTGGTCACTCAGCTGAGATCTCAACTCTATATCTGTGCCAGTGGGGAGTCTTATTGGGGATCTGGAGAAAGATGGAGAAACCCGCCCCTGACTGACTGTGGTCTGTGTTTGCTCTTAAGAGAAGTTGTACTTGATGCAGAGAGCTGCATCTGAAAATGCTGTGTGTGTACTTGTCATCCTTCCAGTGTACATCCCCTATGGGTGCCAGTGGTGAGGATTGATGGTCCTTGGTTACTGGTCCAGTGGTGGGTCATCACACCCACAAACAATAAAAAACTGCTAAACTTTTAATCCAGCATTTTCAGACTTGCTGGAGTCTCCCTGAGACAGTTTAAGGCCCATTTGAGAAATGCTGTAATAGTAGTTGTTATTTTTACAAAATTACAAGTGACTGGTGTTTAATAATGAAAGGGGAATCAGGGAAAACCAGACAGAATTGGTAAAACTGAGTAGGCAGTGGCCAGGCACCTTCCTGTGTGGATCAAATTAGGGTCATTCGTCACAGCAGCAGCCTAGGGAAGGATTCAAACCTGCTGCTGTGCAGCTCAGTATTTCCCAGCATTAAGCTACTTGATGCATTCCACACAGCTCAGAAAGATAGCACACTCACCTTCGGTGTAGAAGGCTGTAGGTTGCATTCTCACACTAAATAGTTGGAATACTTTTCCAGTAAAGTTTAGCATAAGAGGAATGCCACATGCCTGAGTGTGCCATCCTTCAGATGAGATTTTAAAGTGAGGGCCTATCTGCCCAAAATGGTATTAACTCAGGCGGATGGCACTTATTGAAAAGGTTAATGATTGCTTTGTTTAGGGGTAGGTTGGCATGATGCTTAAGGTCATAGCCTCAAACATACAAAGTACTGGCTTTGATTCTGACCTCTGGTTATTGGCTAGGGCTGACTAGTCCACAGACTGATAGCCTAATATTACCCTCTGACTAATGCTCACTACTAATTTACTCATATAGATAGTCTGCCTCCATGTCTGCCATGTATCCACAGGCAGCTACTGACTGAAATCATTATATCACCTTTACAATGTGAGACCTGACCATGAGGATGTTAATGCCCCTGGCAGCCATCAGGGAAGCCCAGCTTTTGTAAATGAGATGCATGATCCCTGAAGCAATTGGCTGTAATACCTTCCCCTTTGTGTGAAGGCACTCCTATAATTGTGCACTGAAGCAGCCTGGAAGAATTGAGTACCGATATCTAGGAATCATGTGCTGCAAGCTATGCAGCGCCTCATCTTGTTACTGTCAGTACTGCAGTAGACCAGCCTTCCTCCAAGGAATGGTCCCTTCAGTGCACAGGGTGCTAGTTTGTTTAGGTCATAGTCATAGTTTTATTCCTCTCCACCAGGGAGTCAGTGCTGTTCAGCCCTAAATTATGCTTCAGAAAAAAGTATTCTGAATAGACCCTTCTTGAATAACTAATTAAGTAACTGAAACTTTATGTAGATCTTTCAGTGTCGGTATATTGTCAGACCTAATAACCAATATTACTAAGATATCAGACTGCGGTTGCAGCCTTAACAAGAGCACAGCATATGGCCAGGTAATATTTTAATATTTATGACAATGCTAGCACTGAAAAACGAAATAGTTGAACCAGTGCCATGGCCCAGATGGATAAAAATGTGACTATGGCCTAGATGACCCAGGTTCAATTATTGGCTCAGGTGTATCTGAGGCATACTGTCTGGGGACGATGGGTGTACCTGTCCTTGGGGGAGAAGGGAGGGGCACATGCACTAAGTGCACTAAAGCAGTTGATTTCCTTGGTGGAGACTAGATAAGTAACTGTGAAGGAGCTACTGAAGGTTCCTGGGACATCCTGCTAATGTTAGTCCCATGCAGAGGTGAGGGGCATTTCAATACTGATGCCTGTGGCACATCCCACCCTCAAAGATGCTACTGGGCACATGTATGGTGTATGAGAAATAGTATGAAGCTGCCCCAGGGTATTTTATCTCCTTGCCACCCTTACACATAGCTCAGGAATAGCCAAGAGAGACAACTGTAGGTTTGAAAGACACAGTGACTGATGAGAGCAGCTAGTGGTAACTGATGGTCATCTACAGGGAGACAAAAAAACCCCAAAAAACAAAGAAATTGTCACACTCACCTTAGTTACAAATGGACACTAAGCAGCAAAGCAGCTGTGTTCGCTATGCAATTAGTGTAAAAAGATCTTTGGTGCACCAGAAATTGTGACATCCAATACAGAGTGAGAAACCTGGATAACTTGCAGCTTAACCATGACTGCAGACTATACATTGGCTTTATGAGAACGCCAAGCATTAACCTCTGCAATGAATTACAAGATGATTATGATTAGTGACCAACAAGTCAGGAATCATGACCACCCATTTCAGTTTGGGTTAAGCTCAGATTTTGCGAATCTCTGTCTTGAAGGCAAGTGTCACAGGCATCAAATGTGCTTGCTGCTTTTGCATTAAGACTGCATCTTATGAGATGAACTGAATGTGTGGAGACAGCAGTGAGGCTAAAGTCTGCATGTTTTGCATATTCTGCACATAGGAACAGCCTGGTCAGTAGAAGAAAAACACAGAATACTTGTCAACTGCAGATGACGACCAGCTGGTACTCAGCTCTCACCTCCCACCTCTACAGTAAAAGGTATGATCAACCAAAGCCCCCTGAAAAGCATAGACCTCCATGTGTTGATGAGATGTATGACATTTAATAAAGGGCTACATCTCTGTACCCACAGCATTGTAGACAACTTCACAAGTTTTACAAAAATATGTCTTTTGTATAGGGGCCATACCCCAGTATCTACATATGTAATAACTAAGTGGTAAAAGAAAAGTTTGCTATCACCACAAAGCTGAGGGCTCTTGGAGTTAGATCAAATGCAATCAGTGATGAAACTTGACCCAGTGTTTTTGAATCTACCACAAAAAAAAACCCTGAAATTATTGCTATAAAGTAACTGTTTCCCAGGATGATATGGTGGGGTAATATAAGGGAAGTCAGCTAATTTATTTACTATTTGTGTTGAATAAAGATGCATACTTCCCTGGGTAAGCCCCTACCCTGAAGTTTGATATATAATGTACTGCATTTCAATGTATCCTGTCTTTTTCAGAGAAGTAAACCACAACCCTACCTAGTATCAGCTCTGAAGTGTACAGGGATAAAGACAAGAATATGACCTAAGTGACCTACTGTAGGTTTGTCTGGCTGTCCGGATGCTAAAGAAGCCAAAGTGAACTGAATTAGGAATGACAAAGTTCTTCCTGCTCACTGATCCCAAAGAAGAGGATTTCAGAGACATGCTGGGAACACTGGCATGACATGTCATGCTATAGACAGCAGCCATAAATAGAAGCTTCTGGTAGATGGCTGGTGGAGCTACAACAAAGTGGTCATGACACAGGCAATGACAATTACTTCATGATGCACATTGTATGTTCTCATATGTTCATAGGTTTATAGGTGTGTACTAGGCTAATGGTCCTGGAGCCTTTACAAATCTAGTCCATAGGATTACCCTGACCATCCAGCATTGCTCAGCATGACAAGAGTTAGACCATAAAACACCACAAATAAAAACAAAACCTATCTTCTGCGATACACTAGTTACAGCATACATGGTTCCTGATTCTTGCAGTATCTGTACAGTATGATGCAGTAGTTACAGCATACATGGTTCCTGATCCTTGTTGTATCTGTACAGTATGTACATGTTTCCTGGTCCTTGCTTTATCTGTACAGTATGATACAGTAGTTACAGCATACATTTTTCCTGACCTTTGGTGTATCTGTACAGTATGTACATGGCTGCTGATCCTTGCTGTATCTGTACAGTGTGATGCAGTAGTTAGAGCAAACATGGTTCCTGATCCTTGTTGCATCTGTGCAGTACAATGCAGTAGTTACAGCAATCATGGTTCCTGATCCTTGCTGTAGTTCAGAATTCATGGTTCCTGATCCTTGCTGTACCTATGCAGTATGAATCAGTAGTTACAGCATACATGGTTCCTGATGCTTGCTGCATCTATGCAGTACAATGCAGTAGTTACAGCATACATGGTTCCTGATCCTTGTTGTATCTGTACAGTATGTACATGTTTCCTGGTCCTTGCTTTATCTGTACAGTATGATACAGTAGTTGCAGCATACATTTTTCCTGACCTTTGGTGTATCTGTACAGTATGTACATGGCTGCTGATCCTTGCTGTATCTGTACAGTGTGATGCAGTAGTTAGAGCAAACATGGTTCCTGATCCTTGTTGCATCTGTGCAGTACAATGCAGTAGTTACAGCAATCATGGTTCCTGATCCTTGCTGTAGTTCAGAATTCATGGTTCCTGATCCTTGCTGTACCTATGCAGTATGAATCAGTAGTTACAGCATACATGGTTCCTGATGCTTGCTGTATCCGTACAGTATGATGCAGTAGTTATAACATTCATGGTTCCTGACCCTTACTGTATCTGTACAGTAAGATGTAGTACTTACAACGTACATTGTTCCTGATCCTTGCTGTAACTGTACAGTATGATGCAGTAGTTACAGCATACATGGTTCCTGATTTGTGCAGTATCTGTACAGTACTATGCAGTGGTTACAGTATGCTTGGTTTCTGATCCTCACTGAAACTGTACAATATGACACAGTAGTTACAGCATACTTGGTTCTGTACAGTACAATACAGTAGTTACAGCATACACGGTTCCTGATCCTTGCTGTATCTGTTCAGTACTATACAGTAGTTACAGCAAACATGGTGACTGATCCCTGCCATATCTGTATAGTATGATGCAGTAGTTACAGCAAACATGGTTACTGATCCTTGCTGTATCTTATAGGTTCATAGGTTCATAGGTAGGTATTAGGCTATCGGCCCTAGGGCCCATACAAGCCTAGCCAAGAAATGTACCCTGGCTTTCGCCACCCAAGAAAATTATTTTCCTATGCCTCTGTCAAGCAGAGCCACAGAAGTGATCCCCAGGGTGAATTTCCCATTTCCCATCCAATCATCAAGATTTTTCTTGAAGAGTGCTAATGAGGAGCTCTGTTTGACATAGATAGGTAGTCTGTTCCAGTGTATGGGAAGTCTCTGGGACAGGAATCTATCCCTCCAGCATGTTCTGTTTATTGTGGTGACAAGGTTAAGGTCCCTAGAGCATGTAGCTCGGAGGGATTGGGATTTCGTTAAGTGGAGCATATCCAGCAGCTCTGGGTTTGACATAGCTTTGTATGTTAGGCAGAGATCGCCCCTGAGTAGGCGATATGTGATGGAGTAAAGCTGTAGTTTTTTGAGGCAGTCTGCATAGGGCATCTGTTTGAGGCCAGTAATCCTCTTTGTGAGGTATTTATGTGGTCTTTCCAGTTGTTGTATGTTATCTGTTCAGTATGTACATATTTTCTGGTCCTTGCTATATCTGTATAGTATGAAGCAGTAGTTACAGCAAATATGGTTCCCGATCCTTGCTGTATCTGTACAGCACAATACAGTAGTTACAGCATACATGGTTCCTGGTCCTTGCTGTAACCAGTATGATGCAGTAGTTACAGCAGACATGGTCCCTGATCCTTGCTGTATCTGTACAATATGATGCAGTAGTTACAGCATACATGGTTCCTGATCCTTGCCGTATCTGTACGGTATGATGCAGTAATACAGCGTACATGGTTCCTGGTTCTTGCTGTAACCAGTACAATACAGTTGTTACAAAAAACATGGTTACTGATCCGTGCTGTATCTGTACAGTATGATGCAGTAGTTACAGCATATATGGTTCATGATCTTTGTTGCATCTGTACAATGCATATAACCTACTCCTGCTACAGCTGGTATTGGAGAGGGTTGGCAGCCCAGTCCTTCACACAGCCTATCTTGACCTCACCAAAGCTTTCAACACCATCCCCCATTCTGGAATTATAGCTAAACTCACTAAACTAGGTATAAATCCCTATGTCACAAGATGGGTTGCCAACTGGCTCACTGACAGAACCCACACTGTAAAAGTTGCAGACTCCAAATCTGACTTCAAAGCAGTGACAAGTGGAGTACCACAGGGTTCCATGCTGGGACCTCTCCTGTTTGGTATCTACTTCTCTGAAGTAGTGGCTAACACAGAATGCCTCTGGCTAATGAAGTTAGCAGATGACTGCAAACTAGGAGCCATAGTCAAGTCCCCAAATGATGTGGGCATCCTACAGAAAGGCCTTGCTGAGACAGATGCCTGGTGTCAGAGCCATGGCCTCAAGCTCAATGCCAAAAAGTGCAGTGTCATCCCCTTTGGTAAAAACTCTGTACCCATGAACTACCACATAGGCAGCAATTTACTTAACACTGAATGTGTGATAAGAGACCTTAGGACCCAGGTGGACAGTAGTCTTTCCTTTGATAGTCACATCAACACAGTAGTCAGGAAGTCCTTCTATGTGGCACACCTCATCATAAAAGGGTTCTCATACAGGAAAAAAGAGGTCATTGTTCCCCTCTACCCGTCACTCATTAGACCCATTATAGAGTACAATGCTCCTTTTGGAATGTACCCCACAAGACATCTGCAGCAGCTGGAAAGGCCACAGAAGTACCTCACAAAGAAGATTATTGGCCTCAAACAAATGCCCTACACTGACCGTCTCAAAAAACTTCAGCTTTACTCAGTAGCATATCGCCTACTCCAAGGTGATCTCTGCCTAACATATAAAGCTATGTCAAACCCAGAGCTGTTGGACATGCTACACATTAAGAAATCCCAATCCCTCTGTGCTACACTCTCTAGGGACCTAAACCTTGTCACCACAATAAACAAGACATGTTGGAGGGATAGATTCCTGTCCCAGAGACTTCCCATACTCTGAAACAGGCTACCCATCTATGTCAAGCAAAGTTCTTCATTAGCACTCTTCAAGAAAAATCTTTATGAGTGGATGGGAAATAGGAAATACACCCCAGGGATCACTTCTGTGTCTCTGATCGACAGTGGCACAGGAAAATAACTTTCTTGGGTGGGGTAAGCCAAGGAATCTTGTTGGCTAGGCTTACGTAGGCCCTTGGGTCGATAGCCTAGTACCTACCTATGAACCTATGAACCTATAAGAAATGGGGAGATAAAGGACATGAGAAATGTATACCCTAGGAGTAGAAGAATATGCATAGTGCTGCACTGCTGTGGAGCAAACAAACTAAGACTTTCAGCTATGAATTAATAACAAAGAGAAAGCAACCTTAAAAGGTTTTAATGTAGGAAGAAGTTCAAGCTTATTTACCTATATTTAAATTCAATTCAACTTTATTGCATATGTACTAGAGACAGTGTCACAAGGTACAATGAAATTCTTATTTTGCAAATCCACTAGCAACATACATAAACGACAATTGACAAGAAGAAGTAATGTAAGATAACAAATAGACAATAATATAAATACCAATATCAATAAATGTATATAACTGCAAAAGAGTGCATTTGTGCAAACAAAAGCTAATTTACCTCCAAATGTGAACCAACCTACAATACTGGAGGGAGAGGTTGTATATGACTTTTATTAAACAGTCTAATAGCTTGAGGTATAAAACTATCTTTTAGGCTGGTTCAGGCTGCCATGCTTTTGTAGCACCTCCCTGAAGGTAGCAGCATAAAGTTTGTGTTGTGTGTGGGTAGTGTCCATGATAATGTTTTGGGCCCTTCTAAAATCTCTTTGGTGTAGATGTCCTCCAATGCAGGGTGTGTACTCCAATAATGTTTTGCACAGTTTTTGTTACTTGCTGCAGAGCCTTGCAATCCCGTATTGTACGATTCCCAAATCATACTGTAATAGAGTGGGAGAGAATGCTCTCAATTGTAAGCCTGTAGAAGTTGCTGATGATGGTGTTGGGCTGCCAAACTTCCTCAGCCTTCTCAGAAAATACAGTTGCTGTCGAAGTTTCCCTACCAGGTCTGTGATATTATGAGTCTAGGTGAGGTCCTTAGATATGTTAATACTGAGGAATTTGAATGTAGTCATTCTTTCCACCTCAAACTCACCAATATATAATGGTAAGTGCTGTCCTCTATTCCTCGGAACTATAATATATAACATTAAGTATCCTGTTTTTTGCTTATTTTGTTCTTTATTTCTTTGTTATTTATAGTACTTTATGTACTGTGTATTTTTCTAGCTAGTTTCACTGTGTGTGAGGTATTAACTGGAAATTGTCCACTTTTATTAAGCATCTGCAGGGTTTTTTTATTCTGATAACTTGTTGCAGTTAAACTCTTTTTTCTCAAGGCTCCTTTAGCTGTTTAAAACTTTCATTTAAAGGCTCACTGCTGCTTTTCAGCTGTGAGAAACATATCTGCAGTTTGTTTCTAAGTAGTGGGGATATTTGTAGCATTTCCATATTCAGGCTTGTATTTGGGCCTAGTGTTTGTGGAGGCTGTGTGTCTGAGCACATATTCAGGGACATCTTGGTTTAGCCAAAGCCATCAGGCATTTCAGTAAGAGAGAATTGTTTGAGCTCATTGGCTGACTGAGGTCACCTGGACTACAGCTTAGACTAAGCACCTCATTGGTTCTTTTGAGATTTCTTTCTTAAAAGCTGTCTCAGGTTTCAACTTTCTGTTACCTAAGAAGTTAAGTTGTGAGTGTTTCTGCCATTTCACACTGAGCTAATCGAAGGAAGGACACTGAGCAAACTCGGAACTATAATATATAACATTAAGTATCCTTTTTTTACTTATTTTGTTCTTTATTTCTTTGTTATTTATAGCACTTTGTGTACTGTGTATTTTTCTAGCTAGTTTCACTGTGTGTGAGGTATTAACTGGAAATTGCCCACTTTTATTAAGCATCTGTTGGGTTGTTTGTTTCTGATAATTTGTTGCAGTTAAACTCTTTTTCTAGAGGCTCCTTTAGCTGTTTAAAACTTTCATTTAAAGGCTCACTGCTGCTTTTCAGCTGTGAGAAACATTTCTGCAGTTTGTTTCTAAGTAGTGAGGATATTTGTAGCATTTCCATATTCAGGCTTGTATTTGGGCCTAGTGTTTGTGGAGGCTGTGTGTCTGAGCACATATTCAGGGACATCTTGGTTTAGTCAAAGCCATCATGCATTTCAGTGAGAGAGAATTGTTTGAGGTCATTGGCTGACTGAGGTCACCTGGACTACAGCTTAGACAAAGCACTTCATTGGTTCTTTTGAGATTTGTTTCTTAAAAGCTGTCTCAGGTTTCAACTTTCTGTTACCTAAGAAGTTAAGTTGTGAGTGTTTCTGCCATTTCACACTGAGCTAATCAAAGGAAGGACACTGAGCAACCCCGGAACTATAATATATAACATTAAGTATCCTGTTTTTTGCTTATTTTGTTCTTTATTTCTTTATTTATAGCACTTTGTGTACTGTGTATTTTTCTGGCTAGTTTCACTGTGTGTGAGGTATTAACTGGAAATTCTCCACTTTTATTAAGCATCTGTTGGGTTGTTTGTTTCTGATAACTTGTTGCAGTTAAACTATTTCTTCTAGAGGCTCCTTTAGCTGCTTAAAACTTTCATTTAAAGGCTCACTGCTGCTTTTCAGCTGTGAGAAACATTTCTGCAGTTTATTTCTAAGTAGTGGGGATATTTGTAGCATTTCCATATTCAGGCTTGTATTTGGGCCTAGTGTTTGTGGAGGCTGTGTGTCTGAGCACATATTCAGGGACATCTTGGTTTAGCCAAAGCCATCAAGCATTTCAGTGAGAGAATTGTTTGAGGTCATTGGCTGACTGAGGTCACCTGGACTACAGCTTAGACTAAGCACCTCATTTGTTCTTTTGAGATTTCTTTCTTAAAAGCTGTCTCAGGTTTCAACTTTCTGTTACCTAAGAAGTTAAGTTGTGAGTGTTTCTGCCATTTCACACTGAGCTAATCAAAGGAAGGACACTGAGCAACTCGGAACTATAATATATAACATTAAGTATCCTGTTTTTTGCTTATTTTGTTCTTTATTTCTTTATTTATAGCACTTTGTGTACTGTGTATTTTTCTAGCTAGTTTCACTGTGTGTGAGGTATTAACTGGAAATTCTCCACTTTTATTAAGCATCTGTTGGGTTGTTTGTTTCTGATAACTTGTTGCAGTTAAACTATTTCTTCTAGAGGCTCCTTTAGCTGCTTAAAACTTTCATTTAAAGGCTCACTGCTGCTTTTCAGCTGTGAGAAACATTTCTGCAGTTTATTTCTAAGTAGTGGGGATATTTGTAGCATTTCCATATTCAGGCTTGTATTTGGGCCTAGTGTTTGTGGAGGCTGTGTGTCTGAGCACATATTCAGGGACATCTTGGTTTAGCCAAAGCCATCAAGCATTTCAGTGAGAGAGAATTGTTTGAGGTCATTGGCTGACTGAGGTCACCTGGACTACAGCTTAGACTAAGCACCTCATTTGTTCTTTTGAGATTTCTTTCTTAAAAGCTGTCTCAGGTTTCAACTTTCTGTTACCTAAGAAGTTAAGTTGTGAGTGTTTCTGCCATTTCACACTGAGCTAATCGAAGGAAGGACACTGAGCAACCCCGGAACTATAATATATAACATTAAGTATCCTGTTTTTTGCTTCTTTCTTTATTTATTTCTTTGTTATTTATAGCACTTTGTGTACTGTGTATTTTTCTAGCTAGTTTCACTGTGTGTGAGGTATTAACTGGAAATTGTCCACTTTTATTAAGCATCTGTTGGGTTGTTTGTTTCTGATAACTTGTTGCAGTTAAACTCTTTTTTCTAGAGGCTGCTTTAGCTGTTTAAAACTTACATTTAAAGGCTCACTGCTGCTTTTCAGCTGTGAGAAACATTTCTGCAGTTTGTTTCTAAGTAGTGGGGATATTTGTAGCATTTCCATATTCAGGCTTGTATTTGGGCCTAGTGTTTGTGGAGGCTGTGTGCCTGAGCACATATTCAGGGACATCTTGGTTTAGCCAAAGCCATCAGGCATTTCAGTGAGAGAGAATTGTTTGAGGTCATTGGCTGACTGAGGTCATCTGGACTACAGCTTATACTAAGCACCTCATTGGTTCTTTTGAGATTTCTTTCTTAAAAGCTGTCTCAATTTCAAACGTTCTGTTACCTAAGAAGTTAAGTTGTGAGTGTTTCTGCCATTTCACACTGAGCTAATCGAAGGAAGGACACTGAGCAAACTTGGAACTATAATATATAACATTAAGTATCCTGTTTTTTGCTTATTTTGTTCTTTATTTATTTGTTATTTATAGCACTTTGTGTACTGTGTATTTTTCTAGCTAGTTTCACTGTGTGTGAGGTATTAACTGGAAATTGTCCGCTTTTATTAAGCATCTGTTGGGTTGTTTATTTCTGATAACTTGTTGCAGTTAATCTCTTTTTTCTAGAGGCTCCTTTAGCTGTTTAAAATTTTCATTTAAAGGCTCACTGCTGCGTTTCAGCTGTGAGAAACATTTCTGCAGTTTGTTTCTAAGTAGTGGGGATATTTGTAGCATTTCCATATTCAGGCTTGTATTTGGGCCTAGTGTTTGTGGAGGCTGTTTGTCTGAGCACATATTCAGGGACATCTTGGTTTTGGGAAAGCTATCAGGCATTTCAGTGAGAGAGAATTGTTTGAGGTCATTGGCTGACTGACGTCACCTGGACTACAGCTTAGACTAAGCACCTCATTGGTTCTTTTGAGATTTCTTTCTTAAAAGCTGTCTCAGGTTTCAACTTTCTGTTACCTAAGAAGTTAAGTTATGAGTGTTTCTGCCATTTCACACTGAGCTAATTAAAGGAAGGACACTGAGCAAACTCGGAACTATAATATATAACATTAAGTATCCTGTTTTTTTCTTATTTTGTTCTTTATTTCTTTGTTATTTATAGCACTTTGTGTACTGTGTATTTTTCTAGCTAGTTTCACTGTGTGTGAGGTATTAACTGGAAATTGTCCGCTTTTATTAAGCATCTGTTGGGTTGTTTGTTTCTGATAACTTGTTGCAGTTAAACTCTTTTTTCTAGAGGCTCCTTTAGCTGTTTAAAACTTTCATTTAAGGGCTCACTGCTGCTTTTCAGCTGTGAGAAACATTTCTGCAGTTTGTTTTTAAGTAGTGGGGATATTTGTAGCATTTCCATATTCAGGCTTGTATTTGGGCCTAGTGTTTGTGGAGGCTGTTGTCTGAGCACATATTCAGGGATATCTTGGTTTAGCCAAAGCCATCAGGCATTTCAGTGAGAGAGAATTGTTTGAGGTCATTGGCTGACTGAGGTCACCTGGACTACAGCTTAGAATAAGCACCTCATTGGTTCCTTTGAGATTTCTTTCTTAAAAGCTGTCTCAGGTTTCAACTTTCTGTTACCTAAAAAGTTAAGTTGTGAGTGTTTCTGCCATTTCACACTGAGCTAATCGAAGGAAGGACACTGAACAAACTCGGAACTATAATATATAACATTAAGTATCCTGTTTTTTGCTTATTTTGTTCTTTATTTCTTTGTTATTTATAGCACTTTGTGTACTGTGTATTTTTCTAGCTAGTTTCACTGTGTGTGATGTATTAACTGGAAATTGTCCACTTTTATTAAGCATCTGTTGGGTTGTTTGTTTCTGATAACTTGTTGCAGTTAAACTCTTTTTTCTAGAGGCTCCTTTAGCTGTTTAAAACTTTCATTTAAAGGCTCACTGCTGCTTTTCAGCTGTGAAAAACATTTCTGTAGTTTGTTTCCCACCCTCCCTCCCTGTTGGTATAGTGTTATAGTTGGTGGCTTTGAAGTTGCCCGCCACTAGTGTAAATTTGATCTGGGACCCTCCTCCCAGTCTAGTGTCATTACCTCATTTTACCCAGTACAGGGAGAACATTTGAGAAGGCCAATCGCTTAGGTTCTGCTACTCCTTTCTCTCTTTCCACTAAAAAAAAAAAAAAAAACTTTTTCTAAGCTTCTTTCCTGCCATTCCTGTGGGTAGTCTAGCCTGGATATAGATTTGCTGTGTCCAGGACTATTTGTAGGCCTCTAGGCCCCCAAGCCTTTCTGTGTTGGAGGGAAGCCTTCTAGTTTAATTATGTTTCTTAGAACTAGCCAGTTTTTGTTTCAGCACTTGCTCAGAACTTATTGTAAGCACTAAATAAGCTACAAATTACTACAGCACTCAACTTTCTTCACTTGTCTAGAGGAAAACAGTTTTAGTACTTAATAAATAAACACCTATTCAGGCATGTCTAAAGGTCAGCCTGAATGTTTTCTCCTGTCTACCTGATGAATCTGGGCATCTTGGGGCAATGCAGCAATTGCCTCATGTATACAGACAACCCTCTCCTCCTAACACCCAACACTACAACCTGTGAGAGATGAACTTATATAGCCAAACTGGAAGCAAAGCTCTCTTCACCCAAGACTGGACTAGACAGTCAAGAGGAGAAGGTAAACACTTACACCACACTACACTCATCACATAGTCCCACAAAACCTACACCATCAAAACAGTCACATAGAAGCACAAAACACACATCTACATTTGCAGAGGCTCTCAATAAAAATTTGCTCAAGCAACAGAGACCTCCAAAGCAGAAATGCAAGCAACTTCCACCCCCAACACAACGCAAATAACACAGCCCACAAACTCAGTGTGCCACTCAACCACAGCCCATAAGGCATAACAACGTACCCAACACCCTAGTCATAGGTGACTCTATAGTCAGGCACACTGATGTTCCACTCACCAGGCTAAACAAGGAGAAAGTTACTGTCAGCTGCCTGTTGGGTGCCAGGATCCGCCACATAACACATACACTCAGGTCACTCCACAACAAGTACAAATATGACTCTGTCATTGTCCATGTTGGTGTGAATGACCTGAGACGTACCTCCTTGGACTACATGAAAAGGGACATGGAGGAGCTGTCCGATCTTGTAGCCCAGGCAGGTATGACCCTAGCCCTGAGTAGCATCCTGCCATCACCCAGAATGATACCACAGTACAAGGACAAAATGATTGACTTCAACAATTGGCTAAGCTTCTGGTGTTATTCTAAGGGGATCCAGTATCTGTCTGCCTGGGATGACATGATCCACAAGCCACGATGCTTTGCCAGAGATGGCCTGCACCTGTCGCCCCTGGGATTCCGGATACTGGCAAAGGCTCTAGCCACCCCTATAGTGCTTTTTTAAGGCAAAGTTCAAATGACAAATTCACCACCCTAACAGGTACAGGCAAGAAGAATCTGAGGGTATTGTTACTCAATGCTAGAAGTCTAAACCTCAAAATGCACTCTCTCGAGGCACTCCATAAAATGGAGAACATCGACATCTGTGCAGTGACAGAGACCTGGTTCAAGGCTCCAGAGAGTACCCCTGCATTACCAGGCTATAATTCATACCACACCTTTCGGCCACCTAACCTGGACCAAAACACTAAAGGCAGAGGCGTGTCCATATTCATTAAGGATATCCACACCTCCAGGCTAGTTACTCAGCATAATGCATCCGAGATTATCCAAGTGCAACTAACTCTGGGCAAGACCGCAATCCAAATTGTAGCTTGCTACAGATCCCCCACCATGACCCATGATTCCCACTCCTCATTTCTTAATACACTAGAAAATATTAGGGTACAACCTAACACCCTAATAATAGGTGATTTCAACTACCCTACCATTAACTGGGAATACTACTCATGTGCCAACTCTTGTGCTCAACGTTTTCTGGAATTCATAAATTCCAATGCCATGGATCAACTTATCCACACCCCCACCAGGGGCAGCAATATCCTAGACCTGGTTATTACCAACATGGGCAACTGGTGCTCCACTCCAGAGGTCAATTCCTCGTTGGTCAGATCCAAACATAAGCTAATCACCCTAGACATCCACATCCCTCCCCCACCCCCCATTAGGGAAACCACAGTAAAAAATTTCTCCAAAGCCAACTTCACGCGTCTTAAGACAGAAGTGGCAAACTTCACGACACCCATGCTGACGGACAATAGAGGTATGACTGCTGAATCCTACACAAATGCACTTTATAAGCACTTACATGAGTGCATGTATCATGCAATCCCTAACAGAACCAAGATGCTAGCCTGCAAAAAAAAGGAAGCCAATCTGGTGGTCCCCTGCCATAAACAAACTCTACAACAGAAGAAAGAAACTGTTGCAAAAAAGAGTAAAATCCCATGATTGGACAAACTCCCTGGTCAGCTTCAGTAAGAAGCTGAGATCCCTCATAAAATCCTCCAAAGCTAGTTATGAAAACAAAATCGCCACTGACTCTAAAGACAACCACAAAGCATTCTATAGCTATGTCAAGAATCTCAATGGCAACACTCAGATCTGCTCTGAGTTACAGCACAATGGCACTAAATATACAGAACCAATGGATATTGCCAACATCCTGGCAGATAGATTCAGTGCTAACTTTACCCCTCTGTCATCCCCTAAAGGGCCCATCTCTATACCGGAAGAATGCAAAGTTCCTGTAATCACGGCTGCACAGGTAAAAAACACACTATCCAAAGCCAAGAACACAGCATCCATGGGACCTGACGACATCCCAGGCTGTGTTCTACATGAACTACAGAACAAACTGGCACCCCACCTAAGTACCATGTTCAATCATAGCCTCACCTCAGGCTATGTGCCCACTGAATGGCACACAGTGACAGTTATCCCACTCCACAAAGGGGGAGCCATCACAGACCCCAGAAACTACCGCCCCATTAGTCTAATGAGCCTGGTATGCAAGGCTATGGAGCGTATCATCATGGAACTTGTAAACAATGACATTGGTAATATCCAAACTCAGGACCCCACCCAGTTCGGGTTTGTAAAAGGCAGATCATGTCTCCTAAACCTGATAGACTTCTTTGAAGCAGTCACCAAAGCCATAGATGAGGGTAAAGTGGTTCACACAGCCTATCTAGATCTCGACAAGGCTTTTGACACCACCCCCCACAATGGATTTATAGATAAACTTACTAAACTAGGTATAAATCCCGATGTCACAAGATGGGTTGCCAACTGGCTCACTGACAGAACCCACACTGTGAAAGTAGCAGACTCCAAATCCAGCTTCAGACCAGTGACAAGTGGAGTACCACAGGGTTCAGTCCTAGGTCTTCTCCTGTTTGGTATCTACTTCTCTGAAGTACAGGCCAACACAGAAGATCTTTGGCTAATGAAGTTCACAGATGACTGCAAACTAGGAGCCATAATCAAAACTCCAAAAGATGTGGACATAATACAAAAGGGCCTTGCTGAGACAGATGCCTGGTGTCAAAGCCATGGCCTCAAGCTCAATGCCAAAAAGTGCATTGTCATTCCTTTTGGTAAAAACTCAGTACCCATGAACTACCACATAGGTGGTAGTCTACTTAACACCGAAAGTGTGATAAGATACCTTGGGACACAGGTGGACAGTAGTCTCTCCTTTGATAATCACATTGCCACAGTAGTCAGGAAATCCTTCTATGTGGCACACCTCATCAAAAAAGGTTTCTCATCCAGGAAAAAAGAGGTCATTGTTCCCCTCTACTCGTCACTCATTAGACCCATTATAGAGTACAATGCCCCTTTTGGTATGTACCTCACAAGGCATCTACAACAACTGGAAAGGCCACAGAAATACCTCACAAAGAGGATTACTGGCCTCAAAGAGATGCCCTATGCAGACCGTCTCAAAAAACTGCAGCTTTACTCCGTTGCATATCGCCTACTCAGAGGCGATCTCTGCCTAACACGCAAAGCTATGTCAAACCAAGAGCTTTTAGACATGCTCCACTTAAAGAAATCCCAATCCCTACAAGCTACACACTCTAGGGACCTAAACCTTGTCACCACAATAAACAGAACATGCTGGAGGGATAGATTCCTGTCCCAGAGACTTCCCATACTCTGGAACAAACTACCTATCTATACCAAACAAAGCTCCTCATTAGCACTCTTCAAGAAAAATCTTGATGATTGGATGGGAGATAGGAAATTCCCCCCGGGGATCACTTCTGTGGCACTGCTCGACAGGGGCACAGGAAAATAATTTTCTTGGGTGGCGAAAGCCAGGGTACCTTTGGCTAGGCTTATATAGGCCCCAGGGCCAATAGCCTAGTACCTACCTATGAACCTATGAATGATCATCTCTTTCATTTTGCTGGTATTAAGAGAGAGACAGATTACTGTTCCAACACCACTTCACAAGATTCTCCACTTCCTTCCTATATGCTGGCTCATCATCCTCGGAGATCAGACCAATGACTGTTGTATCATCCACCAATTTGACAATACTGGTATCATGTTCAGAAGCAACACAATCATAAGTGAACAGGGTGTACAGCGTTGGACTCAGCATGCAGCCTTTTGGAATTCCTATATTTATTATTACTGTTTTAGAGATGTTATTCCCTAGCCTGACTGACTGTGGTCTGCACATTAAAAAATCCAAGACCCAATTGCAAAGAGTTGGTGGCAAACCCAGTAATCCCAGCTTATTAATGGGATTTTTTGTTATCACCATATTGAAGGCTGAAGTATAATCAATAAACAGCAATCAAGCCTAACAGTCCTTATTCTCCAATTGAGTAAGAACTGTATGCAATGTTGTACTGACTGTATCCTCTGTCATCCTATTCAGTCCATATGCAAACTGCAGGGGATCCATTGTATCAGGTATAACCGACTGAATATGACTCATAATGGTTCTCCCAAAGCATTTCACCACTATGGGAGTCAATGCAACCAGCCGGTGGTCATTCAGGTAATTGGCTTTGCCCTTTTTCGGCAATTGAATAATAGTGGTTTCCTTATAACAAGTGGGAATTGTAGCTCATGCAAGGCAGAGATTGAATATATCAGCCAGAACATCAGCAAGCAGTGAGGTACAGGTTCTGAGTGTCCTTCCAGCAATATTATCTGGACTGGTTGCCTTCCCCTCCACAAGGACTTCACCACACTTGCTGGTGATATTGTGAAAGGTGGTGGTGCCTCCTCTCTGCCCCTCACTTTTGTGATGTAATGCTTTGACTCAGTATTTTGGACCTCAAACCAGGCATAAAATTAATTGAAATCATCTGGTTAAAACTGGCTGTCAGTAGTCATCCCTCTGCCTTTGTCTCTGTAGCCTATGATGTTTTATTATTTATATTATGAATTTATGAAATGCATGTTGCATGAATTAATGAGAGCACATTAGGCAAATTGCATTTCACCTATATCACACTCACTTTCTGAAAGGAATGGTTTTAAGATATTAGTGCAGTACATAGGTACATACATAGGTTGGTACTAGGCTAACTGCCCTTGTGAGCCATTTTAAGCCTAGCCAATTATCCCTTGTGAGACTCAAACCCTGCACCTTGTGTTTGCAAGGCAAATGCCTTAACCATTAGGCCACCCTCCCAACTTACCTACTTTACCCACACCCCAATTCTACACTTTACCTTTGAGTTTCCTAAGTTAAACACAGACTCTATCTTTGGAGTGATTCTTGGAATGGAGGTCGTCACCAAATCCACCAAAACACAATTATGGTGTATGTCACATTTATATTCAAGGACTAAACCTATTCCATTATAAAATTCCTTATGTGCAAGTTACATTAAAAATAAAGTAATGTGCATTTAAAACTAAAGGGAGCTGTACTTGGCCTTCATACTTGTGTTATTGAAAATTAAGTAATGTGCTTTAAAATTAAAGGAAGCTGTACTTGGCCTTCATACTGGTATTATTTATTGAAGAATATTGCAGCCATCTTATTTTATATTAGTAGTGAAAAACACTGTTAATAAAATCGAAAACACTGTTAAT